>NW_026068141.1:1109368-1155467 GCF_014885135.2 Alexandromys fortis | reverse complement strand
CACTTAGGTCTCTAACAATCTAAAGTAACAGAACAGGAGCCTGGGTCTCTTGAATAAACTGCAGCTTTGCTGCCATAATTTACTAGTTATCGGGCACCAGAATAGCTCTGTGTGCATGTCTGTGTGTCCACACAGCAGATGTGTGAATGCACACATATATGCATACAGCATTGTTATTCTTTGTATAGTATGTGGAATGCACACATATATAGTGTATATGCGATGTTTCTATTTCTGTATATAGAGGGTATATATAGAGGCATATTTATGTCTATGTTTGCTATATAGAGAATAAAGAACTATAAGTAGTGTATTTGTAATAAATACCTACATTTGATTTCATTAAATCATCACAGCAAAGGGTTAATTATGAGGCTTGGGGCCCAGTTCAGTGGTAGAGCACTTACCTAGCATATGTGAGGCCCTCAGTTGATCCCCAGTACTATAGAAAATACAAAGTGAAAAAGGGGAAACCTCCCCAAAATTCAATGAAGTAAAGCTACTAATATATTTCAATGTACTTTTATCGATTGATAAAATTACATGTTTATTATGTTTAGCATATGTGTAGATTATACGATGGTGAAATAACTACATGTCAGTTATGTGTATTAGCGCATATACGTACACTCTTCTGTGGGGAGAGCACTGGAAATCCGCCCTCTTGGGCTAGAGAGCCAGCTCAGCAGCACCAGTGGGCACTGCTCCTGCAGAGGACCTGTACAGTTCTCAGCACCCGCATCAGGAGGCTCACAACTGCCCGTCGCTCCATCCCTAGGGGATCTGATGGCCTCTTCTGTCTTCCACAGGCACTGTGCCCACATGCACATACAGACACATATACATACAGAAAAATCTTACTTTCAGTAATCTTCAGAGTCGACACATGGGTATTCGCTGTCATCACAGGCTTAGTTTCCACGCTGCGAGGAAAAGTGAGATAACTTAGAAGGGGAAGATTGACGGTGAACTCAACAGAAGCTAAAGTCGCCTGAAAGGAAGGGACCTCAACTGTGAAAATGCTTCCATAGGTTCAGTCTGTAGGCTAATTTGTAGTACATTTTCTTGATCAGTGATTGATGTAGGTCCAGTCCATGGCGGGTGGAGATACCACCAGCTGGTTGTCCTTGGCGCTGTAAGAGAACAGGCTGGACAAGCCTCCATGGCCTCCACATCAGCTCCTGCTCCAGGTTCCCATCCAACTTGAGTTCCTGTCTTGGTGTCCCTCAGAGGACTGCAATTTAAGGCATGTGAACCAAATACCCTCTTTCCTGTCCATGTTGCTTCTGGTCCTGGTGTTCATCACAACACTGGGTTTGACCACACTTGCTGAAGTCCCCTTCAGAAGCACACCCCTAATGAGCTAACCTCTTTCCATGTGCACTAGAACACGACCGTCTCCCTATTGCACTACCAGCTGTGCCAAGCCTTCAGCACACAGATTCAAACTGTAACCATCCCTGTGTTGTGAAATAAACCTTTTACATGTACTCTGATCTAATTTCATGTCCTTTGTCGAGCATTTCCCCAACCCCACCCAGCCAGCCCGACTAACCACTAACCTATCCTCTGTTCTAGAACATCAGCCCTGTTAGTGTATACATGAGGCCACGTGACATTATCTTCCTCCACTTGGCTCATTTCACTGAATAGCAGGTCCCACAGACTTAGCCATATTGTTTTAAGTGGCAGCATTTCTTTCTTTTTAAAGACTGAATAATACTCCATTATGAATGTGTACTAAATTCCTCATCTGTTGATAGATGCTTGAATAATTTCCTGTCTTGACTGGTGTGTGCTGGCAACTCTTCAGAGCGCTAACTCCACTTCCTTTTGGTGTATACGTAGTAAACAAACTGCTAGATCACATTTATAACTTTTGAGTATGTTGTTTTCCACAGGGGCCATATGCAAAGGTTTCTCCCCCACATTCTTAGTAGTATTTGTTTTCCATTGCTTTGGTAATAGCCGTTCTGACAAGTGTGCGACGACACAGATTTTAGCTTGCACTTCTTAGGTGGTTAGTGATAACGAGCATTTCCCCTGCGTACCTGGTAATACTTTGCATATCTTCTTTTGGGAACTATCTATTCAGTTCCTTACCATTCCACTGTATTTGCGTTTTTAATTTATATGTTGTGCTGTTTGTCCTGCTTTTGTCCCGCAGGTGCACACTTTGGATAGATGTCTTTCTCAACCACTCCCCCATCTTAATTTCTTAATCTCTCACTGAACCTTAATGCCACTTTAGGTAAATCGTTCCCTGGGATCCCAACTCTTGCCTTCCCAGTACCAGTTTTACAGACACATGCCATCATACCTGGCTTTTTAAAAGTTTATTTTTATTTTATGTGCATTGGCATTTTGCCTGCATGTATGTCTGTGTGAGGCTGTCAGATTCCCTGGAACTGAAATTACAGAAAGTTGTGAGTTTCCATGTGGGTGCTGGGAATTGAACCCAGGTCCTGTGGAATAACAAAATTCTGTTCCACCTGTCCTGCAGCCATTCAGTCAAAAAAACCACATAGAGGCTATATTAATTATAAACTATTTGACCTATTGCTCAGACTTATTACTAATTAGCTCTTACAACTTAAGGTAACTCATAATTCTTGTCTGTGTTTTGCCATGTGGCTTGGTACCTTTTCTCAGTTAGGCATTCTCATCTTCCTTCCTTTGTGTCTGGCTGGTGACTGTGTCTCTGCCTTTCCTCTTCCCAGAATTCTCCTACTTCTGGTCGCCCCACCTATACTTCTTGCCTGGCTACTGGCCAATCAGTGTTTTATTAAACCAATATGAGTGACAAATCTTTACAATGTACAAAAGCATTATCCTACAGCATTTTCCCCTTTTTTCTTTTTAAAACAAGAGCCCTGAATCTACTCTCTTGTGTTTAGCTTTTTTCCTGACCATTATCTGTGGAGGCCCAAAAATGTGAGCCTATTTCCACCTTGACCAAAGGTCAGAGAGTTGGAACCTATTTTTATTCCTTGAAGGTTATTGTCTGTTTCTACCTCAAACAAAAGGTCCCACCTAGATTTAGATAGGAGAGTTCTGCTCTTTCAAGGTTATTGTCAACAGGTATAGCTAATATCCAGACCTCATATTTCAGGACTAGAGAAGTAGATATGTTTCTTGCCCAAACAAAAGTCTAAGGATCCTACTAAGTTCCTACTCCTTTAGGGAGATAACAATGGATTTCATGCAGGGAGTGGTTTGCCTACAGAATGTTTTGTTTTAGGGTGTGAGAATTACTTGATTGACCTAGCGACAGAATATTTAACTACTAATGTAGCCCACAACCTTCAACTGGTATGTTCATTTCCTTGTATCATGGTAATGCAGTTTTTTTTTTATCTTACTCTTACTTTTTGGGGTTGGTGTATTTAAGCAAATGGAAATTAAATACAGGTGATTTCAGAATCACTGGAACTCCCCCTGGTACTATCCTATGCTTCTGTTTTATTATTTTCACTCATGTCTTCATATTCTTTACTAACTTTTCTACTCCCCATGCCCCTACTCTGGTAAGTAGTATTTTTGTTTAAGCTCGTCTCCAACAGTTATCTATAACAACTTGTAACCAACACTCTAAACAAAGACAAACATCTATAATCTTTTTTGGAAATGTGGGCATAGTTTTCTAGACTAGTTCCTGTTGATTGGGAGTGCTGGTAATCTTTGGAGAACCCTAAGAAAATTTTGGATTATGGTCAAATCCTGACTTGAGTATTTTGAGAGGCTGGATCATGTCAACCTGTCACCTTGAAGCTGTTATAGATGTAGAACTCAGAGGAAACTGCAGCAGAGGCACTCTTCTGGGCCATCTGCTCCTTTTAGAGATTTTTTTTTTTGGGAACCAAGTTAGGGTGTGGCTTTCTGGGACCTGGAGAAAAACAGGTACATGGCCCAGGCTCGCGCGCGCTCTCTGTCTCTCTCTCTCTCTCTCTCTCTCTCTCTCTCTCTCTCTCTCTCTCTCTCTCGTTCTTTCACCACACAGCTGAGCTTGGACTTCTCATTCCTGTTTCATGAGTTTTCCTCCTATAATAAATAAAATGTAATTGTTTTATCTTTTAGCTAGCCTAGTTATTTCCCAAATCAAGCTAACTTCTACAGAACCTCTTTTCCAAAGTAACATATCTTTCCACTTAAATTTTGAAATCAAGACATTTTTAAAATATAAGTTGGTTTAATCCATCAGCATTTATAACCAAATGTCTTTTAGCAGCCATTTCTCATTCCTCAGCAATCAAACAACTCAAAGACAACACAATAACATACAGTAAGTATCCAGATTCTCTGTGTATTTTCCATCGTTATGTGGCTTTTATTATTACTCTATTTCTTTAAAGACTTTATCCTTTTTCTTTTCTCTCCCAAGCCTGTGTATATTTTTAAACACACTATAAACTGTTTAGAGGGTTTTGTCCATCTGAATCTATGAATCTGTTTTTACTGTAAATCTCTACTTTTTCTGAGTCTTTAATCTGCTAAGCAGCATGGCTAGGATTAAAGCAGAAGCTTTGGTCACTAGCTCTGCCCATTTTCTTGGTTTCCTGAGAGTCTAGCTTCATGGAAGAAGTATTGGCGGGAGCCATGTTTATTGCCACAACTTGATAGAGTTTCTAGGTCCATGTCACCACCAAGAAGCTTGCCACTGGCTGCTCATAAACACCATTTAAGTATTTGGTGGCATATTAAAAGAGCCTCCATGCAGTTTTTGCTGCTAATGCTGCTAAGCCTTAAAGGAGCAGTGCCTCTTCTTGCTACCAACAGAGCCGACTAGAGTAAAAATGGTTACCAAGAAGCTTTGCTTCTTTGCTTGACTCTGTTCTTGTCTGTCTAGAATCCTTTTTTATGCTTTCTCAGGCTTTATGTGGAAATTCTTGCCAAACATTTGGGTGCCATTTGTAGACAGAAGTTTTTTTTAATTTATTTATTTCTTTATTAATTAATTAAAGATTTCTGTCTCTTCCCCACCGCCGCCTCCCCTTCCCCCCCCAATCAAGTCCCCTTCCCTCATCAGCCCAAAGAGCAATCAGGGTTCCCTGCCCTGTGGGAAGTCCAAGGACCACCCACCTCCATCCAGGTCTAGTAAGGTGAACATCCAAACTGCCTAGGCTCTCACAAAACCAATAGGTGCAGTAGGATCTGGGTTAAAACTGGTCTCGCTGAACATAGCTGACAATGAGGACTACTGAGACCCCTAGACAGAAGTTTTTGTTTTAAACAGTCCTGCAGCCATTCAGTCCCAAAGAAACACACAGAGGCTTATGTTAATTATAAACTGTTTGACCTATTAGCTCAGGCTTATTATTAATCAGTTCTTACAACTTAAATTAACCCATAATTCATGTCTATGTTTGGCCATGTGACTTGGTACCTTTTCTCAGCAAGGCATTCTCATCTTGCTTCCTCTGCATCTGGTTGGTGACTGTGTCTCTGCCTTTCGTCTTCCCAGAATTCTCCTAGTCTGGTCGCCCCACCTATACTTTCTGCTTGGCTACTGGCTAATCAGCATGTTACTAGACTAACATGAGTGATAAATCTCTACAGTGTGCAAGAGCATTATCCCACAGCAGACAGCCAGTGCTCTCAACCGCAGAGCCATCTCTCCAGCCCCCCATACCTGACTTTGATGTGGGTGCTAGGAATCCAAACTCAGACTCCCATGCTTGCACAGATGCATTTGCGTGGTTGTGTTCTTCATCACCTTGAGATATTTCCTTATTGTACACGTGCCTTGAAAATATGGTTGCTTCTTTCCCTGTTTATTGCTTCCTATTCAGATTTTTTCATAATTGTCCGAGTCATGTATAGAAAAGAAAGTTCTAGATCATAGGCATCTCTCAGTTGTGTCTCATTTAGGCTCCTTCTCCTGGAGGAACTTTACAGTCTGTGTCCATCCACTGGCACTTTGAGGAGGTGACTGCTTGTCAGTCTAGGATTGTCTGAGGTTTCCTCACTGCTGGATTTAGAATACATGGCAGAAGCCAGGCTGTGTATTGCTTGGGGTATCATGTCACATCTGCAGGTACCTGGTGTCCACGAGCCGGTTATCGGGGTGTTAACATTGGTCATTTGGTTGAGATGATGTGTGTCACGTTTCCAAGGCAAAGACTGTTCCCCTCTCTAATCAGTAAGTATCTTGGGACGGTTCTTCACCACCCTCTCCCTTCCAGCTTTAACCTTTATTAATAGTCCTTGCCAGCCTCTTATGGTGATGATGATTGCCGAATGCTTATCATATAATGCCACCAGCCCTGTTCGATTGGCTGGTGCTATTTTGCTTCACAGGTGAACTTGGCTTTCTCACTTCCTTATGCTGTGTGTACACATGCATGTTAGTGTGAACTGGTGCACTCTTGTTCATCGAGTTACAGTGCTTTACTATCATTTATTTGAATGCTTAAATTAACCAAGCTTTAGCTAGCAGAACCCTGAGGCCTTTTAACAGCCCCGATGTTCTTTGTGCACCATGTCATTGCGACTCTAAGAGTCCGAGTCCCTCCTGTCTTTTCCTGTCCCAGCCATAGAATCAGCCAATTCTCCAATAAGTCTTAGGTCCTTTCTTTCTTTTTTTTTTAAATGGATGCTCATTGCTACATGAGTGTCATGTGCTTTCTCTTTACCATTTTTTCTTAATATGAATTGCGGCTGGTGAGTGCCTGTGACCCCAATACTTAAGAGATGGAAACAGGAGGATCAAGAGTTTGAGACCAGCCTGAGTTACACAGTGAAACTCTATCTCAAACTACACTAGAGACAAATCATGCCATTCTTTTTGCTATCCTAGAATGACGTATAAGTAACCTGAACATATAGTTACATAAACCAAGCAAGCAAACAAACAAAAAATCTCCCTGTGTGCCCTCTAGAGCACACACGTGAGAAAACGTTCTTTATAAGTGAGTGATCTAAACGTCAATGAGTTCACACCACTATACCATGTGACATGATGAGGGGGCTCCCTGGCTGACCCCCTACCTATAATGAGCAAGTTTGGATATAAGAAAAATAAGGTAATATGTGATCAAGCACCACAGCTTCTCCCTCTACTTACTACTTGTCTACGTTTGACTCTATTCTTTATGTTTATATATGAGACTATATTCTCTATATTTAAAACTATTTCTATATGTAATCACTGGATATTATATGCATGATAGATCTACCGTTAGTGAGGTGATATTCCTGAACTAGTAAATATACTAGATAACATTTCAAGAATGAAAAAAAGGGGGGAATGTAATTTTTCCCCTCTATCTATCCAGTCCTTTTTTTTTTTGTGATACTCAGTTCAAACCAGAAAACTTTTCCCTATTTCTACAGGACACAGAGCAAGATTCTGGGCTGTCTTCACACTTACAAAACCATGACAGGATGACTCAATACCTTGAAGTCTTTCTGGGATCCTTGGACACTGCCCACAAACTGTCAGTCATATGCTGTAGTCACTGTGACGATGACAAATGCACTAGGAATTTCTAAGACCCTTCCTAGGTAGCAGTGCAAACTTCCTTGAGACCATGGGTTGACCTATATGAAGCAAAAGCATTTTCATCTCAGTTTCTTAGAAATGCAAACCTCGTATGTTGCTCAGAGGCATTTAATTTTTAATATAGTCCTAGAATTGTGTCTAATTCAGGCATTTGCCTAGTTCCCACCTTACCTTCTGAATCAAAATGAGCCTTGTCAGTCTCTCTGCCTAAGTGGGGGGACAGCCGAATTCACCAAGTCTCAGGAGAGCATGCAGCCTTCTTGTCATAACCAGAAAGCACAAGGAATTGTGGGAGCCCTAACCAGGAGAATTCTCAGACATGTCAACAGGCAAAGCCTCCATTATACAGATGAGAGGACTGAAAGCAGAGAAGAAATATGGGAGGAAGCGTGGCCAAGATGTCAGAGACTTGGAAATCTAATTACGTTTAGAATGGAAGAAACTGGTATCAGAGAAATCCTGGGGACTGGGAAGAACCTGAGAATGTAAAAGCCACTTCCCTTTCAGGGTGGGTCCCTCTTTTCATAAGTGGGCAGTTTAATGCATTTCAAGGCAATTTACCCACCAAGTGGGACGTTCTAGCTGTAAATACTCCTAAGTTGTGCCCTTCACCCCGTACCTCACCTTTTCTCTACTCTCTCTGCAATGATTTGGCCCTCTTGGTTCTGTAGACTCTGTGACAGACCTTTCCTAATTCTAACGTGGTCGCCATGTCCCTTGGGCATTCTAAACTATACTCTGTGTGTGACGCTGCTGTTCGTGAGGAGAACAAACCTGACATGGCTCTTCTCTTGAGGAGCAAACAGGACACAGGAGGAATATTCTCTGACCTCCATGTGCTTAGCGCTGTGTTCTAACCAAGGAGACCCCTTGGGCTCTGGAGCAGCCTGGACAGCAGCTGATACCATTGCCTTCACACTGTGCAGAACTTGAGGGCTGCTGGAAGGGCGGCAAGAGATAGAATTTTAATAAGAATGAGAAGCCAGTGGTGGTGGTGCACGCCTTTAATCCCAGAACTCCAGAGGCAGAAGCAGGCAGATCTCTGAGTTTGAGGATAGTTACTTCACAGATGCTCCAAGGTGAAGGTCCCAGTCGGAGGTGGTGAGGAAGGAGTATTGGGAGACATTTCCTATGAGCCTTCTACCGGGAACTTATCCCCAGACCTGGTTGCCCATTGCCCACTTGCTACCCTTGAAATAAAAGGAGGCACAAATAACGTTCATTTGAGGAAGTGGCTTCTCCCATTGCCTCCGTGGCAGTGAGAATGCCTTTGTGACCAGCTCAGTTTCCACGGCAACATGAAAGCATCTCTTCATGTCAGCACCTGCAGGCTTCTCAGGTGAGGTGCACACTCACCTGCATGGAAACCCAGACGCTTGCCAGGGCATCCTGACCCCACGACACTTGACAGTTGGCCTGTGGGTGCTCACAGTCTGCACAGGCTTCTCTGTGAAAGGTCAGAGTCTTCCCAGACGGTCCCGCCTGCTCTGGTGTCCCAGGCTGCCCACTTGAGGACTTGAGCCTGTCACACCCATCCACAGGCCATGTCACTGACAGGACAGCAAGCGACCACATTCATAGCCAAGTCCATAGCATTATCTTGATGTTGTTATTCCCACCCCCAACCTTTGGCTGTGTCGTTCAAGGCTCACTCACTTCTAGGGGCCTTAGTTCTTCCTCAGTCTCCTCACCCCGCACTGCCCTGACGCACAGCACAGAAGAAAAACTATTTAATGCCTGCAGATTTCTCATGGCGTGACTATGAGGATTAAATAAAATAACACATGTGAAACACGGCGTAGGTGCTGGAAGATTCTGTCCCCGATACATACTGATTGCATTTCAAAGCGTGAAGCTGTGAACATTCCTCCAGGAGCTAGCACGTAGACTCTGAACATTGGTGCACCGCCTCAGCAGAAGCAGCTTGGCTTTGGAAATTTGAACACACACCTATGTTCAGATTCTGATTCTCTAGAGTACAAAACAGGTGACCTTGGAGAAATAAGTCATCCTTGAAGACCCAGTTTTACAGCCAGGTGTGGTGGTCCATGCCTCTTATTTATCCTAGCACTTGCGAGGCAGAGGCATGAGGATTAGGAATTCAAAGCCAGCCTTGGCTATATAGCAAGTCTGACCTCTGGAAACCTTGGATTCCCTTCTTATGACATTAGTAAAACGATATCACACACACACACACACACACACACACACACACACCAGACATACAAAAGAACATATAATTTAATACTTTGAAACTGTCTCGAAAACCAAAACAACACCCTGCCCCCATCTGACCAGTTTGGCTTGTGATGGAAAGTAATACTAGATTTATGGTGAACTATATGAACCTGTATGCACAAACACACACAAATTACAGCTGGTCTATAAAAATGGCAGTTTCATATAGCTCACCCTCTGGCACCTACTTTATAGTATTGTTTATAAGAGCTGACCGTGATGTGTGGGAAATGCTCACACTATCTGCATTGCAGTGATGTAGGTGATAGATGCCAAGGGAGCCATTGGGTGTGCAAAGAAGCAGCAAAGTGAGGGTGCACATGCATGTGTGCGTAAGTGTGTGCATGTGTGTGCTTGTGTGTATGTGTGTGTAAATGACAAAGCAGGTGATCTCAGGTCTCTGGCATGGGTGCATGTGTGGATAGTGGCAGTGTTCACTGCAAAAGCAAACACAGGAGGAATAGATTTGAAGGGGAAGGTGAGTTCATTTGTATGTACCACATGTCGGGATGAGTGTGCAGCACAGGGCAACACTGTCCCGGAGAGTCCCCTGTATCCAGGGAGACTTTAACAGGGCGTGAGTAGTCCCCAGGCTTAGCATTCAAAGCCACGTGATTGTTAGTCCAGCATCCTGGACACAGAGTGACAGCGCTGAGGAGATGAGATGGCAGCCAGGTTCCAAGAGGTATCAGTCAAGTCCTGCTCTTGCATGTGAAGAAGTAGAAGGCAGGAGAGCGCAGGCAGCAGACTCTCGACATGTCATGATAGTGGCCCTGCCCTCGGGAGTTAGCAGTTCTCCTGGGGCCGGGAGAACCTGCTAGCCACAAAGCCCACGGTGGAGCTATTCCTTACCTCATCGCGTCCAATATCAGCTATGCGCATGAATGGGCGTAGTTTTGTGACTTAGCCTGCCAGAACATTGAGGTGGAGGGCAGCTGGATGGAGTGTTACAAAGCATGGCATTGATCAGTGTAATGTGTGGATTACGGAAGGAATGCAGGGTTAGGCAGGAGGAAGAGACTGGAGCCAGTGATCTCAAGTGCTCTTGACTGTAATGAAGTTGTACATACTTGAAAGTGAACTGAAGATTATTTAGCCAGTTCGTTAGCAGGAAATCCTCACAATTGGAAAAACGGCTTTAGCTGGAGGCAGAGCTCACTCAGTAGTTGAGTGTTGGGTTCGGGATTGGTGCCGCTGAGAAGCTTTCTGTTATTTCACAGGAGACCAAGGGACTCATGAGACTAGGAACCAGACTGGGAGCTTGAACGCTGGAGGGACTGGTCCTGAGGGTGAGGAAACATGAGCTTGACATCACAACAACCCAGCCATGACAGTAGACAGGTCCTAATCTTTGATGGGATAGCCCAGGCATGTACTTAGACCCCAGCCAAGGTGGTTGGGATGCACCTCCAATGAGAACCCAAGGAATGTTGAGGAAACCAAGGCAGGCTAGATCAAATCAGAACAGAACTGTGTTAGGAAAACGCTAGCTAGTACTGGGTTATTCTTGAACTGTTGGGAGCAGCCATCACTCTTGCGTTGGACAGACAAGGATGCTGACATCTGGAAGCTCAACAGCGGGGTCAGGTCCAGCTAGCAGTGCAGCAGCTTGTATGTGGTTTAAGCCTGTGCCCCAAGAGTGGTGCGTTGGGAGCTTGGTCCCCGCGTTACACTGCTGGGAGGTGCTGGACCTTTAAGAGGGTGGTCCTGGTCAAAAGACCACGTGCTACAGGGTGAGTTCCTGAGCCACTCCTGGGATTCCTGTATGGTCATGTGATCTTTCCCTCTTGAATTTGATGCTATCTGATACAAGACCTTCACCAGAGCTTATGTGGTACCCCCTGAACCCCTGTAAGCCACATAAACCAGTTTTCTTCACAGACTACCCAGACTACAAGAATGAAAACAGACAAGTTTTCCTAGAAAGTTTCAGTACTGAGATTTGAATCACCACCTACCAAAGCCTTGTAGCCTGTAATCCTTGTCCCCCAACAGTTACTCAGATACATGACTGGGGACACGTGGAAGTGTCAGGAGCACCAGCCAGGGCTGACCACAGGGTGGATGTCCTCCATCCTCTGAGGTGCAGTATGAGGGGGCTGATGTTGAGGAGGCCCTGGGGAAAACAGACAAACACAAAATAACTGTTTCCTTCCTAGTGATCAGAGTTTGTTGCCCCAGATGTGTCCTCAAGTGGCTTTTGGCTGCTCCCTAATGATGGATAGATTATGTCCCACATCAACTTGTACTCCAAGAGTGTGAAATCCATTAAATCACCTTGACACCGGCATTTGAGGTAAAGCAGATGGCAGCCCCTTTGCCTCTTGCTCCCCTGGGCAGTTTATGTGCTGCCATTGCTTCTCAGCTAAAACCTGAAGCATCTTCCAAAGAAAGGGCTGGGGCTGAAGCTTCCATCCCACCTGCTGACTGGGCAACTGCAGGCTTCCTGCACACCTCTTGTCCCATTTCCTTGTTCTCTGTGGAATGGTGACTTGGAAACACAGAGTACTCTGCATAGCCCAGAAATGTGTACTACCCGTCAACAAACGTCACATGTTCAGAAAGAGAGGGCTGCTTTCAAAAATCTGCGTCAGTCCCCAGTTCATCCTGGTAGAAAGAGCTTTGGGCTGGGAGTCTGAAGATTTTAATTCTGTCTGTTTTGCTTTCCTCCTTTCCTCCATTTCCACTGTCTTGTTGCAGCATTTTCTCTCAGTCCTTGAACATTTTCTGTCCAGGGGCTGAAAGATCATTCCATGACACGTATCAATTCTTTTCTTCCTTCTCAAAAGCACGTCTTTGCACAGTATCACCCAGAGTCCCCGGAATGAAATTCAAGGTCCTTGCCAGTTAGGCTCACCTCTCCCACCAGAGTGTAATATATTCATTTTAGACATGGACTCTAGAATCTGACTGCCTACGTTCAAACCCTGGTACCCTCTCTAGTGGCTGTGTTACCTTTGGCAGTTTAATAGACATCTCTATCTCCCCCCCCCCATTTTCTGCCCTATAAAGATAATTGTGAGGATTAAATGTGAGGAAATGTGTAGAACAATACCTGACCAATAGCATCATGAGCTGTTCACTCATACCTGTTGGTGTCATGAGTGGGACCCTTGTGTAGATTGCCATTGGGTCTCCCTCACCTGTGTGTGTGGACACTGGTCCTCTCTCTCCTGTGTGTGCTGACGGTGGTCCTTTCTCAACTGTGTGTGCTGACGGTGGTCCTCTCTCTCCTGTGTGTGCTGACATCATCCTCTTACCTGTGTGTGCTGACGGTGGTCCTTTCTCACCTGTGTGTGCCGATGTCCTCTCTCACCTGTGTGTGCTGACATCGTCCTCTCTCACCTGTGTGTGCTGACATCGTCCTCTCTCACCTGTGTGTGCTGACATCGTCCTCTCTCACCTGTGTGTGCTGACATCGTCCTCTCTCACCTGTGTGTGCTGACATCGTCCTCTCTCACCTGTGTGTGCTGACATCGTCCTCTCTCACCTGTGTGTGCTGACATCGTCCTCTCTCACCTGTGTGTGCTGACATCGTCCTCTCTCACCTGTGTGTGCTGACATCGTCCTCTCTCACCTGTGTGTGCTGACATCGTCCTCTCTCACCTGTGTGTGCTGACATCGTCCTCTCTCACCTGTGTGTGCTGACATCGTCCTCTCTCACCTGTGTGTGCTGACATCATCCTCTCTCACCTGTGTGTGCTGACATCGTCCTCTCACCTGTGTGTGCTGACGTTGGTCCTCTCTCACCTGTGTGTGCTGACATGGTCCTCTCTCACCTGTGTGTGCTGACATCGTCCTCTCTCACCTGTGTGTGCTGACATCGTCCTCTCTCACCTGTGTGTGCTGACGTTGGTCCTCTCTCACCTGTGTGTGCTGACATCGTCCTCTCTCACCTGTGTGTGCTGACATCGTCCTCTCTCACCTGTGTGTGCTGACGTTGCTATTCTTCAACATTGGCAGTCTCCTAAATGTCACCTACTTTCTCCTGTTTTGTCGTGATCAAGTTCTTTGCAGCTACCTTAGTCCACCTCCCTGTTTGCCCTTCTGATGGCCCATGTGCCCTCCCTGTCTGTCCTTGGTCACCTAAGTATCAACTACCCTCAGTCTTAGCTGGCCTCAGAAATCATCTTGCATATCAAGTGTTGGAATTACCACAAGACTGGGTCCCTGTGACCTACCCAATGTTCATTTTGTTACATCTATTTTGTCTGTCTAAGCCTTGTTTGTCCTGATGATGCACAGCCTGTGCCTATGACCCCAAGGGCCTGGGTTATGACTGAATGCAGATCCTCTGGTATGACAAAGCATGGCTCTCACTAGCTTTGACCTCCCTGGTGTCATCCTTAATCAGAAGTCCCTATGCCTGCCTCTCAATGCTAATACTTCCTTGTGGCTTCCTAGTCCAGCTGCTGAATTCCTCCAAGTACTGCGGCTTGCTTCTCCCACCTGCCCGGCCTGATGGCCCCAAACACATCCTGAGTCTCCTGTCCACACCCTGCTGTTGCATCCTGCGTGCTGGTGGTGACACACGGCATGACCTCCCAGTGTGGGTAATGCAACTTGCATGTTTGTGACATGGCCTCCAACAGAGGTGATGTCAAGATAAACCCTACTCAGCAGGTGTCAGCTAGCTGGATCCCGGGACTGGCTAATTCTAATAAGCCCCTGATTCTACAGGGGAGCACAGAGGTCCGGTGATTTTCCATGGCCACACTACAGTTAGAAATGACCTGGGAACATTTAACCTAAATCCACCAAAGACTAGAGTAATATGCAGAAAAGTTCACCAGCCTCATCTTTTTTCTCTTGTGGTGTGGGTGTGTGTGTGGTTTGTGTGTATGTTGTGTGGTATTGTATGTGTGGTGTGTGTTATGTGTGGTGTGTGTCTGGTGTGTGTGATGTGCATGTGGTATATTTGGTATGTGTGTGGTATATGTGATGTGTGGGTGTGTGTATGTGTTATGTTGTTGTGTGTGTATGTGTATGTGTGTGATATGTGATGTGAGTGCATATATGTGCTGTATGTGGTATGTGGGTGTGTGTATGTGTTGTGTTGTTGTGTGTGTATGTTTGTGTGATATATGTGGTGTGAGTGTGTATAATATATGTGGTGTACGTGGTATGTGTGTATGAGTGGAGTATGTGGTGTATGTGCTGTAGATGGTATGTGGTATTGTGCTGTTTGTGTGGTATGTGTGGTTTATGTGCTGTATATGTGGTATGTAGGTGTATGTGGTATATTTGTTATGTGTCTGTGGTGCGTGTGGTGTATATGATGTATGTGGTATGTGTGGTGTGTGTCTGTGGTATGTGGTGTGTGTGTGTATGTGTGATGTATGTATGTGTGTGGTGTGTGTGCTTGTGGTATATGTGTGGTGTGTATGTGGTATATGTGTGGTGTGTATGTGGTGTATGTGTGGTGTGTATGTAGTGTGTGTATGTGTGTGCATGTGTGTGTATGTGGTATATGTGTTGTATGTGTGTGTGGTGCGTGTGGGGTGTGTGTGTACATGTGTGTATGTGGTATATGTGTGATGTGTGGTGTATATGTGTAGTGTGTGTGTGTGTGGTGCGTGTGGGGTGTGTGTGTGTGGTGCGTGTGGTGTGTGCGTGTGTGTGTGTGTGAAGGCATGCACATTTGTGCATGTGCATGTGGAGGCCAGAAACTGCTACAAGCATCTCCAGAGCTGCTTTTCCACCTCAGCTTTAGAGACTGCCTGAGCTCATTGGCTCAGCTGTGCTGGCTAGTCAAGGAGCCCTGGGATCTGCCTGCCTCAGTGCTCTCTGCCCTTTCCCAGTTCTGGCATCACAGGCCTGTGCCACCATGCCGGCTTTTCTCTGGTTGCTGGGGCTAGAACTCAGGTCCACACCCTTGTGCTGCAGACACTCGGCCATCTGAACCGTCTCCTCACCCGTAGCTCCATAACGTTTAGAGTATAAAGCTCAATGGTACAAGCATCACCACCATCCAGCTGTAGAATGTTTTAAAGTTCCTGAGACTCTATTAAGAACCACCACCACCCAGGCCCTGGCAAACACCCTCTACTTGTGTATTGATAAGGATTTGACTTCTTGGGGACCTTTATGGTGTGATTCTTCAGTACTTGCCTTTTGTATTTGGCTTATTTCTCTGCAGAGTCCTCAAGGTTGCTGCTTTCCTAGCGTTCCCTTCCATTTTAAGGCTAATAATATCCCATTTAAGTAATTGTTGGAAATTTGAACAGCCTGGCTTTCCCAGTCGCCTTTCAAAAATATCCACTAGGGGGCAGTAAAAGATGCAGAAAATTTCAATAAGCTTCTGAGTTGAGTGCCAAGCAAGCTGTCTGTATCTCTCTCAGCCATCCGGGTATACAGTTACAAGATAATGGATTTCACATCCGAAAGTAGAGCTGGATAAGCCAGAGATACCATCAGCTGTAGCTTCAGAGCCGTCTTCCTCACACTCTGGTAAACACTAAGGTGTAGAACTTCATTTCCAGTAGTAGCTTCAGATGGTGTTTGTGGCTTAGTTCACTTTAGTCCAGTAGTTCTCAGTGCAGACATCAGAATCACATATCCAGGTCTCAGACGAAATCAAGACAAAATTTTCAGAGGGAGGTGAGGGTAGGGCCTAGAGATAGAAACTGTATTTAACATCTGTCATTGGAGGGAAAGCCAGACGTCAGAAGACGTTGGGGGGAGGAGGGTGGTTGTGCGCTCACGTGCGCGCATGTGTGTGTATGTGTGTGTGTGAGTGTTTGTCTAGGCCAGAGGTCAAAGCCAGACATCTTTCTCAGTTGCGCTCCCCTCTTCTGTTTTTGAGGCAGGGTCTCTCACTGAGCCTGGAGCTCAGCAGCTCATGTAGACTGTCTCACAGGCAGGCAAGCCCCAGGAATTCCGCTGTCTCTGTCTCCTTGGTGCTGAGATTACAGGCTTACACCAGCAGGTCCAGCTTTTTGTGGGAGATCAAACTCGGGTCCTGCTTGCATGTTGCTGTGATGACTGAGCCAGGCTGTGGCACTTGACTGTGATCGCACTAGGAACCCAGACACAAGTTTGAAACTGGTGCATCCCAGACAGCTCAGGGTCCATAGAGCAGTTGTTCTGAGACAGCCATCTTCAGGGTGAGGTCAGAGCCCAGATGTCAGCAATGTCTGACCTAGCAAGGGAGCCTTTCCTACAGCAGTCAGAAAACAGGTCTTGGATTTTATCTTACCAAAAGTAAAAATGGCCAGGTGAACCTGAGGTGGGACCAAGAGACCTGGCTTCTCATCCTAGCTGCCCACTAGCCAGCTAGGGGACCCAAGGCGAGTCCTGTTGTCTCTCTGGGCCTCAGCCTCCCCTTTGAATTATGGGTGGATGGGATGATGTCCATCTGCAAGAATCCTTTCAGTTCAGAAAATTCAACGATTCTATTAGAATTAATAATCTTGATTTGTAGTGACGACTCTGGCAAAGAGCAGGAGAAAACATTCAACAGTGTAATAAATGACAGGGATTATTGACCATGTAGTTTAATTTATTTAAGACACGTACCCCGAATTCAAAGAAGAAAATATCACTCCTGATAATCTATTGAACTGTTAGTATCATTGGCCTGGAAAAGGCTTTCCAGAGGCAGAAATTACCCATCAGGCAAACTTGGCATTTCTCACTGGCTGATGCATTTGTCCGTCACACCCATAGTTACTGTAAAGGCCATGCATGTGGATGCCCTGGATGAATATTAAATAACGACACAAACGTCAAGGTCATCATTGCAGGAAAGGCTCTGTGGAGGACCTGAGAGCCGGATTGATCTTTTGTGAAGTTCCATTCCGGAACCCTGCTGACGTGGAGGAAGCAGTTGATGGGAGCTATTATTAAGGCTCTAGGTGTCTCTCCATTGTTAAGGATCTGTTACAAGCCCGAGGAATTGGCAAAAGCTTCAGTTAGAAATATAGGCCAGTCAGAGAGATAAGTACATTCCAGAGTGCAGATGGTCTGGGTCAGGCTTACACAGCGAAGGCAAAGGCTGACGGGAGTCCAGCCCTGAACCATCACCACCTCTGCCAGCCTGCCGGGCGCTGCTCTTAGTGACAGCTCAGAACAGAGCTTCCATACCGGGAGCTGCAGGGAGCAAGGTGTCCTCTACACCTCTGCTTGTCTTCACATGTCCCCACCGAAGACCTCCTCCCTCAACGTCTCAGTCTTCTGCTTCTGTAGCTTCCCAGTGCACCCCAATACGGACGGACGTCTGGATGTCTCTCCCGGTCAATTTGTAAAGAATAGAACAAATGTCTTTCAGCTCCACTGTCCAATGTCAAGATGCTGGTAGCTGGTGAGGGACCTTTTCTTGCATCACAAGGTGGCAGAGAACATCACAGGATGAGACATGGCAAATGTGCCAGGGGACAGTGGGGAGGTGTGGTCACTCTGCCTTTCTTGTGAAGCCACAAGCCTCCATTCTCATAGCTTCCCCAGCTTTGCCTGCTGAGTTTCCACCTTGAGATACCATTCATATATACATACAGGGGTTAAGTTTCCGGTATGTGAGCTCCAGAGGAATACCGTGAAGCCACAGCCTGGAGGACACAGTTACCTGTAATTCATACACAACCATAGGTTCCGATCTGAATTCTGGCCAAGTGCCTAGATCATCATGGGAGTGTCCTGCTGACCCAGATCAGGGAGGAAGGCAAATGCTGCAGGAGACAGAACCTAATTCTCAAAAGGTTCAAACAGGTCGGAGGATGGCCCAAGTCTGTGAGACACCCTTAACAAACCAGAAAACCCTTTCTCATGTGTTGACTCGGGGTGGTTGAGCTTAGGGCTTTGTACATTTCGGTCGATCACATCTCTGTTTACCCCATTGAAGGGTGAACGGAATATGGGGGAAGGCACAGGGCTTCAGAGTCCTCGTCCCAACTCTGCCACCTCCCCAGTTGAACTGCCAAGTTACTCTATCTTTGAAAATGATATTGGCCGGGCTTTCGTCCCTCACATGTCAGCTTTTGTGTTCTTAGTCTGCTACATTTATTTTCTCATTGAGTCCTCAGCCCAGTATCAGTCCTGGAGCTGAGAATGTAGCTCAGCTGGTCGCATGCTTGCCCAGCTTGCACAGAGGTGGCTCAGCTGGATGCATGCTTGCCTAGCTCACACAGAGATAGTTCAGCTGGTCGCATGCTTGCCTAGCTTGCACAGAGGTGGCTCAGCTGGATGCATGCTTGCCTAGCTCACACAGAGATAGTTCAGCTGGTCGCATGCTTGCCTAGCTTGCACAGAGGTGGCTCAGCTGGACGCATGCTTGCCTAGCTTGCACAGAGGTGGCTCAGCTGGACGCATGCTTGCCTAGCTTGCACAGAGGTGGCTCAGCTGGACGCATGCTTGCCTAGCTTGCACAGAGGTGGCTCAGCTGGACGCATGCTTGCCTAGTTTGCACAGAGTCCAGCACCACATGTGCCAGGTGTGATGTTTGCTCATCTGTAATCCCAGCACTTGGCAGGTGAAGAGCTCAAGGTCATCCCTAGCTACAGAGCAAGTTCAAAGCCAGGTTAGACAAGGTACCCTGTCTCAAAACAAAGAAGATTCAGAAAAAGAAGACAGTTTTAGTTCTGTGTAGCAGATATGGAAGGTAGAAATAATTTGCGCCTTAAATGACAGCCAGGACTTGAACCCAGGCAGGCTCTTTCCTCTCACACATAGCAGCCTTGTTTCCTGGGAGGGTTTGATGAAGTAACGAGCGTAAAGTGCCGCATACAGCGCCTGCCACGTCGGGCACTCACAGATTGCATCAAGCCACTGTCATTGTTACTAATTCCGTGACTTGTACAAGAATACAGCTGACAATGGGACTTGAACTCAGGTCTTATGGTTGCGTTTCTAGTCCACGTTCCACCTCCCCCCAGAGTACAAGACTGAGGGCGGTCCCATGTCATGGTACCCCAGGATAGTGTCATCTCGGTGGAAGACACCCAGTGAGCCCTGGGGAACCGGGATCCTGACACCACACTAAAGGTTCTTTCCTCCCTCCCAGGTTCGGATGGTGAAAGATGGTGACCCAACCTGGAAGCCCACCTTTATTGTGAAACCAGACAGCGGTTGTCAGGGCGATGGAATCTACCTCATTAAAGATCCCAATGACATCCGCATGACTGGGACCCTCCAGAACAGGCCAGCAGTGGTCCAGGAGTACATCTGTAAGCCTCTCCTTATTGACAATCTCAAGTTTGACATCCGTCTGTACGTCCTGCTCAAGTCCTTGGAGCCCTTAGAGATTTATATAGCCAAAGATGGACTCTCTAGATTTTGTACAGAGCCATATCACGAGCCAAACCCCCAGAACCTGCACCACATCTTCATGCACTTGACCAACTACTCGCTCAACATCCACAGCGGCAAGTTTGTCCACTCTGACAGCGCCAGTACGGGCAGCAAGAGGACTTTCTCTAGCATTCTTTGTAGACTCTCTTCCAAAGGCATTGATATCAAGAAGGTCTGGTCTGACATCATCTCCTTGGTGATCAAGACTGTCATCGCCCTGACTCCGGAGCTCAAAGTTTTCTACCAATCAGACATCCCTACAGGGAGGCCAGGGCCCACCTGCTTCCAGGTAACCGTACCAGCTTCCACCCGCTATGGGATGCAGGATGGGGCAGGATGGCCAGATGCGGGGATATAGGAGGTAACCACCTCAGGCTTTTGAAACCTCTAGTTAACTTCCAACTTTCTCTCTCCAATGAGGGAGGGAAAGCCACTACCCTCATTGAACCATAGATCTGTAGGATTCGTACAGTCTTCACTCATCCAAGAGTTGTGACACCTACCTAGTAGGAGGTCAGGCATTGTTGTAGAATTCTGCTGCCCAGTACCAAGAAAGAGACATTAAGATGCAACTAATGGAGAATTACAAGTGATAGAATCAAGTAGGAAATGGAGCAGGTGCTATGGGACTGTGGACCCATCTACCATTCCTGACTGAGTCCAGGATGGCTCCTTGAAGCTTAGCTAACAAACAGCAGGGAAGAGTGCACTGGGACGGCCACAGAATGTTCTAGGTGGAGACATGTTGCCTTGGAGGTAAGAGGGAAGCCTGGTGTATCTGAGATACCAAAGAAGTTCACTATGGCTAGGGCTGGGGTTAAGGCCCAGATGAGGGATGCGAGAGACAGTGAAGAGGGAAAGTAGGTTAGGACCAAGTGGTGGAGTACCCAAGGGCAGTGGCCACCACCAGAGGGCTACAAACAGATCCCCAAGTACACAGTTCCTTGTTCTGTGGGTTAGGGCTGAGTCAAGGCTGGCTGCAAGATTGCAATGAGATCAATGCTTCTGTGTAATCAGAAGATGCTGCCTCTGAGGAGGGGGTCTTGGTAGGCATGGAGAGACTAGGTAACACTGGGTGCCATCTGAGAGGCTGACTGACTAGACCTGGAGACAGAGAAGAGATGGTAGCCCAGAGAAGAGGAACTAAGATGGAGGCACATGTCTTGGGCCTTTGGAAGGATAGAGAGAGGTTGTGGCTAGCAAAGGCCCAGCTAGGAGGGAAGGAAGGCCAGGAGCTGCAGGCAAAATGCCTGTGTGGCAGCTGAAAGGAGAGGTTGATACAAGTTGATGTTTGGGCTGGCGTCCAGGAGAGACAGGGAGGTCTAAGAGAGAACTGAGAACTCAGCCACAGCAGCACCGGAGGGCAAACGTCAGAAATGTCCAGGAAGATGGACTCAGAGAACACCTGGGCATGGGCTGCAGCCTCAGACACTGCCAGGAGGCCAAGACCATCCTGGAGACTGTCCCTTATGGTCACTGACACTTCCTGGGGACTCTAGCAATACTAACTGTCTTGGGCAATCAGCCAGTCTGTGAGGGGGAAGAAAATGGAGAATGGTTTGAAACAGCTTTTAAGAACATGGATGTCATGGGTGAGACAGGGGCATGGAGACCAGGCACTCACTTTGCTGCCACCAGATCTGTTAGAATAGGCCAGCCAAGATGAGCCTCTGGGATCCGCTCCAGCGAAGCTTTGCAGTGTGTGTGTGTGTGTGTGTGTGTGTGTGTGTGTGTGTGTGTGTGTGTTTGAGTGTAATGAAAGAGAAGAAGATACTTGTAGTGGTCACACTGACCCACTGCCCGGCCCCTATTAGCATCTCCTCCCTATGCCATTCCCCAGCCTGTCCTCGACACGACCACTTTCTGAACGTTATGTTGACCATTTCTTCAATTTTCAGAACTATATGCGGTCACAAATGTCCCCTAGACAGGACACTGTCTTACTTGACTTGCTTCTGAGCTTCCTAAAATCCCTGGTGTGAAGTCCTGTCCCCTGAAGCACTTACAGCCTCACGGGCACCATTCCAAAGGTCTGTCCAACTGCCAGGGCCGCTGGCGGCTTCACTTGCACTGGTGTGTTAAGTTTGCACATGTTTGTCGCTTTTTCTGTCACGGAAGATCAGTGTTTCCTGACTGTGCTAGGTGGGTCACTGTAAGAAGCAGGCGTGAGGAGAGGGATTGGAGCAATGTCCCTCCCAGGTGGACTCCCACTCACCAGCACGTGAGCAGGCTGGGTAGTGCTGAATTCTGAGAGGTTGCTCAGTCCCTGGCCTCCCAGCAGCAGAGTCATCAGGTGGAAGCCCTGGGGGTGGGAACTGAGGCATTGTGAGAAGCAGGAAGTGGTAATTGTCTTCTAGAGTCTCACCCGTGATCCCAGGGCCCCCATGCCTTTGCTTCCTAAGCAGGTGTGTCCAATAGCCATGAAGACAAGGTTAGGAAGGGCAGGTGAGGAGGACTTCAAGACATGCTGGAGCAAAGAAGTCCTGACCAAGGCCACCACAAAGGGAAGGCAGAGAGGCCCTGTGATGTGGTCACACACAGAGCTGATCCCTGAGGACTGTGTGGCCAGGCCTGTTTGGTAGTGATAGCTATTCTAGGAGCATTACATGGGGTCAGGCAGGCATGGCCAAACCACAGAGCCCCAGGATGGCCAAAGTAGCAGCAGGGAGAGCTGGGATGGTCATTTGCACGTCTTGCAGTAGACAGGCAGCAACAAGCAGCCTTCGGGATGGGGCAGGGCCAGTTGTAGAGAACTGAAGGCCCAGATGCAGAGCTGCTGCTGATTTGGTCAGGTCACATCTAGCAGATGGGCCCAAGGTCTCGGACCTTTTGCTACTGCTTGACCACACTTGTCTCTGAGGAGACAGCTCCATGTGTGCTCGTGTCTTTCTCGCCACCAGTACCACTGGGGTTCTCTCTGTACACTCGCACCCGATGGGCGCCTTGGGAAGTGATGTGCATGAAAAGGCTTTAACAAGGTACCCAGTGGTACCCGCTGACCATTTGTTGGCGAGGGAGAGGAACTGGCATCCTACTCCCTACCCAGGCCACTCCTGTATTTGTGTGTGTGTGTGTGTGTGTGTGTGTGTGTGTGTGTGTGTTACTTTTCAGGATGCTTCTAGCTAGGCTCCAGATAGCTGAGCAGACTTAGAACAGGTTTGGGTCATAGTATCCATTTGCCATGTGACCTGTCCTAACACATGAGTTTTCAGGAGCACAGTTTCCTCATCTGCCTGGCAGGGTTGGTGTCCAACTCACATGAGATAAGAGCTGCGAAGCAAACTGTCGAGACGCTGCACAAACACAAGAAGTTATTTCTTTGCTAGGTAGCCCTTGTAGCAGGCTAGGCAAGATGGCAGCATTGCAGAACATAAGCTCTAGCCAACCAAATTACACTCATCTGAGGCATGTGACTGTGACTCTGTTCCAGCCACGACCACAGTAATGACTTGGAAAATGTGGCAGCCAAGCAACAGCTGGCAAGGCTCAGCTGTGGTCGGATGTCCCGTAGTCTGCTGCTGAGAAACACAGCTGCCCGGTCATTCCAGCCCATTCTGTGTCATTGTCCAGGCAGCCGAGCCACAGAGCCTCCTGGCTGCTGACTTAAGGGCAGCAGTGTGACCCTGACTTAAACATCAAGGTCATCCAAGGTGTAGTCGATTGCGTGACAGAAACACGCAGAGAAAAGGCTTCTGCTCGGCTGCCAAGGTTCTTCTTGCTCTGTGGCTTAGTCTGTATACTTTTCCTGCTCCCCACATCTAATTCTGCCCTTGGCCATGACCCTTCTGTGGGATGTCTAGAATTATATCTTTTCTAAGGCCTAGCATGATCCTCTTTCTCTCTGTGCCCTCTTCCTTACCCCACAGCCCAGACACTCGACCAGACAGAAACAGAATCAGTGAGGTGGTAACAGGGGTTTCCTCCTCAGCATAGTGGGTTTGAGTTCCCCCCAGCTCTCTCTTACAGCAACTGCTGTTGGCGAGCTTGATAAGCCATGCTTTCCTAGTCTGGGTTTCCTTACCCACAAGGAGTGAACATGCTCGTAAGCTACACCCCAGAGCTGTCGCATGCTCTAGTAAGAGCTGTGTGGAGCAGCCCCTAACACACAGCAGTCCCTTAGGTCGGATGTTTATTACATTGGTTCCTATGACAACAGTTCTCGCACCTGACCCCAGGGCAGGACCTTGAAGTTAGGTAAATCTGGGCAACCTTTCTCATTTTAATGTTAACTGGGACGTTGATGTCGCGAGGTTTGGAACCAAGTTTGGCAAACAAGCCCTTGGTCTGGCTCTCTAGCTTCCTGTGCCTCAACCGTAGTTCTCCAGAAACTGCTAGTCTTAAGGTTAGCTAAACTATCTTTACCTCTTCCACCCCCTTCTTGCCACATGCAACCCACAAACAACCCTGCAGTAGCCAACAAGAACCTTTACAATTACAAGTCAGATTATAAGCCCTCCCTGGTCCTCCCACCCTCCTTGCCATATTCCTGGGTTCTAACCTTGCTGTCACTTTAGCTTGCTTGTGGTCCTCTCTTCTCTAAAATGTGAGGGCTGGAGACGGTAGCAGTGTAGAGTTGCTTTGTTTCTTGTGCCTAGAATATTGGATCTCCTAGAAGGAGGAACTAAATGAGATTAGGGATTTTTCAAAAAAAAAAAACATAAATGTCTCTTTCTGGAAATGTAGCATATTAAAAGTATGTCAGTGTTGATCCAATCTGGCTCCTTCCAAAAGAGCATCATCTTGAGAAGTTGTAGACCAAGAAACTTCCAGACTTTATAATAATTTATTTGCCGGTTCAGACATTCTGGGATTTCAATGGCAAGATCCAACTCTAAGTTCTTCCCAGTCCTGGGAATCTGAAAGACCTTGGTACTGGGTATTTTATCATCAGACATTCTGAGAGGAAAACAATCCAGATGTCCTTGAACTTAAAAAAAAGTGTCATTTGACCTCCCTTAAACACATAATGTGGTCAGAGCTCTGCAGAGCTCATTCCACGGTGTGCCGTGACTGATGGTGCATGGTTATAGCACGCATTCAGGAAGTGTCACACTAATGAATGGATAAAAGTTATTTTCCCGTTTACAAATGAGGACAGCGGGGCCTAGAGCCACCAAGGACCTTGACTTCAGTCACAAGTTAGAGGCAGAGCTGACGATGAGCAGCTCCTGTGACTGCACAGCACGGCAGTGCCCTCTCCTGTCGGTGGACTTAGTTGGAAACTGCAGAGAGCTAAGTGATAGTTCACCTTCTATAGGAGAGCACAGCCCTAGGCTCACTAAGCGATAGTTCACCTTCTATAGGAGAGCACAGTCCTAGGCTACTAAGTTCACCTTCTATATGGAGAGCACAGTCCTAGGCTCACTAAGTTCACCTTCTATAGGAGAGCACAGCCCTAGGCTCACTAAGTTCACCTTCTATAGGAGAGCACAGTCCTAGGCTCACTTTGCATAACTGGTATTGATGGTCCTGCAGGGCTTCTATGTTAGACCCATTTCTCAATGAGGGCATGGGTACAGAGAAGCTAAACACCTTCCCAAAAGCCTGTTAAAGAGCTAATGGGAAAGAGTGAGCTGAGACCGGAGCCCAGGACTTTCTAACTCCAAAGCATTCCTGTGGAAGATTCAATCTATTCAAAACCATGCACTTCAGATACTTAAATAGTTGGCCCTAGTGGATACCAAAAAATTCATTGGAAGAGGTTTCCATGCCCTTTCTCTAGTTCTCAACTGATGTGGGATGTCTTTCTGTTTGTGTGTTGCTTTTATTGGTTGATAAAATAAAACTGTTTGGTCAATGGCTTAGCAGAGTAGAAGCCAGGAGTAGGAAATCAGAACAGAGATAGAGAGAAGAGACAAGTCAGGAAGACACCATGTAGCTGCCGAAGGAGGAGGACAGACGCCGGAAACTTACCTGTAAGCCACAGCCTCGTGGCGATACACAGATTAATAGAAAAGGGTTAATTTAAGATGTAAGAGTTAATTAATAAGAAGCCTGAGCCAAACAGTGTTGTAATTAATATAATTTTGTGTGATTATTCTGGTCTGAGTAGTCGGGAGACAAAGGAGCGATCTCTGTTTACTCTCAACATCCCCTTCACATTCACTAGTCCACTGGGCCTGGAACAGAAAAGTCTAGCCAGGTTTGAAAACGTGAAACTCCATACTTCTGAGATGCAGTAGGATGTCCAGGGCTGGCACAGTTGGCCAGCCACGGTCCTCAGCCTTATCTGCAGCACAAGGCTCAGGCCAGCTCCAAAGTCACACTCCTGGTGTCACCAGCCTCCTGAGGGCCTCATCACTCACAGCCACTTGTCATTTATTATTCCACAGATCTCTAATCCATGCAGTATTTTCTACTGATTTCCATCCCTTCCTGTTCAGGACCTCGGAAAGAAAAATAGTACAAGGGCGATTTTTCCAGCTCCTCATCCTGATTGCCCTTCACTGAGACATAAGTTCATCTTGAATCATTCCCAAAAATGGTCATCCAGACTTTGATTTCATTAATATAGATGAAGCTACAGTTTGATAATTATCATTTAAATAATGCATATTCTCTATGTATGAGCAAATGGTTTCCTCTCATCTTTCCCTCTGGAGTCTGTAGAGGAAGAGGAGTCTATACCATATCTTTTTTCTTTTTTGCCCTTTTCTACCTTATTTATTTATTTATTTAGTTTTTTGAGACTCTGGGGTTGTATCAATTATGTTAGAAATTTTCTAATGTTAACACTTCTAGAGAATCTGAGGTCCATGTAGTTCAAGTCTGAATCTCATTCGGAAGGATCTTTAGGATACAGAGTCAGCCAGATGAAGGACTGTGAGGGGAGGGCAAGATGCACATGGCAGTGTGTCTAACGGAAGAACTTGTAAGAACTTCGGAAGCCAGGTGTCGCAGTCAAGCACAGGTGGGTTGGCCTGTGGCGGTGACCTGTGAGGTCGTGGTACAGGGGTCCACATTCTAGCTTAGTCTCATGCTCTGGGGTCACCATCTGGAAACTGCTAATGCTCATCTTACACTGGAGGCACATGTGATTAGTCCTGTTTGGGGGTGAAAGCCAACACCCCCACTCACTAGGTAGGCAGGACTGAGGACCCATAATCATTTTGGGGGCTCAAATTCTGTTCCCTTCTAAGAGTGTCTTCTTCATAGGATCTAATGGAACTGTGAATCTTTGGTGCATTGTATAACTCATACTGTGTGTGCATGTGCGTGTGCATGTGTGCGTGTGTGTGTAGCACGCACAACCATAGGGATCCTAGGAGCAGGAAAATGGGGTGGTGATTGGCACCCCCCAGTGTCATATTTTCCAAATATTTCCCCCTTCTTTCAACTCTCTCTCTCTCTCTCTCTCTCTCTCTCTCTCTCTCTCTCTCTCTCTCTCTCTCTCTCNTACACACATACCAAAAGGTTATATCAGATTCACCCAAGGAGCGTAATTGATGTTTCCCAAACACATTTGTCCACATTCTTCTCTGAGAAATTTTAACAGCAGGCACGGCCTAGAGGACGAGCTACTTCTCAATCCTTACAAAACACTCATGTATGCTCCAGGCTAAGAGAGGTGGCCTTAGGTTTCCAGAGATGTAGCCAGGAAGCAACCTAACAGAGGAGAGTAGACCGAAAGGCTGGGAGAGGAATGGGTGGACTTCTGGTGATCCTTAACATGATAAAAAACCTGTTGAAGAGGCCAGAGGGCATCTTTCACGGCACTTGGGATGACAGAGCTAGTCCTGAGATGCACTGTGGGACTGCATCTGTTACCAAGGTTTCCATAAAAAATTCTACTATCCATTTGGTCCGACAAGTACACCCAGAGGAGCAAGGGCTGTGGAGGAGGAGGCCAGGGTCAAGGCCAAGGTTGGAGCCCGAGTTTGAATTTATTTTCGCTTTAATGACCCTAATACCATACTCAATTCCTGAGAAGAAATTGTGGCCAGAGGGAGGAATTCTGAATTACTTTTGCTCTGCCCAGATTCTAGGCTTTGACATCCTTCTGATGAAAAACCTGAAGCCTATGCTACTTGAGGTGAACGCAAACCCCAGCATGAGAATTGAGCACGAATACGAGGTAAGTGATCGCATCATTCCCTGGACTGTGGACCTGGAAGGCGGCCCCTTACCTGCCCAAGACTTGCCATCCTCAGAATTTCACAGCTAAATTCCGTTCAAGTCAAATAATTTTAGTTCTGTCGAGCTCCAAAGAGAGTCTATTAATATAAGACCTTCCCGACCCACGGTAATTTCCCAGCATACCATTCTTCTCATTTTAAAGGTGGGAAACTTAGAAGCGGCTGAGCCTTTCCATCCACTGTGACATGAACTAATTAGTTAGCCTCAGGAGATGAGCTGACTGGAATTCTGTAATGTGAGTTAGCCCTGCCGGCATGCTTGGCCACTTAGATAAACAGCTCATGCTGCACCCCCACAAATGCTGCCGAGGAGTCAGAGGAAATAGCCCTAAAGTTACTACTGGGCTTTTTGGGGGATTATCAGGATTCTTTTAATTTTCTTAAGCCCTTCCCACATTTCCAGGTCGTACATAATGAGTGTGTATAATTTTGATAATCCAAAAAGCACAGGGCTAAGACCAGGCTTAGTAGTGCACACCTGTAACCCCAGGCGCCCAGAGTGCAGGGCAGAGCAATCACAAGTTCAAGGCCATCCTCAGCTACACATCAAGTTGGCAGCCAGCCTGGGCTAACAAAATAAAACCTTAACCAATAAGAATAAAATCACAGTGCTGTTAATTTTTTGGTGTGGGTTTTTTGGATTTATAAAAGGTGATTTCATATTTAAGCTAAGATTAAGGAAGGTTAAAACCCCTTTCTGTGGATTTGCCAAGGCCAGATGCATGATTGCACAACCATTGAGCTAGATCAGAAGTGGGTCACAGTTCAGCTCTGACTTGAAATCCTTACCTTCCAAGCTCTCTCCAGGGGTGTTTGAAAATATCCCCAGCCTGGTGGATGAAGAGGTGAAGGTGGCCGTGATCAGAGACACGCTGCGCCTCATGAATCCTCTGAAGAAGAAGGAGATGCAGTAAGTCTTATGGTGCTCGTTTCTGCTGATTCTTTCATTTCTCTACGTGTCCTAAGCAGGCGAAGGAACTTCTTGAAATCTAATAGTCCCAGGCAACTAGCAGCTCAAAATCAGGAGTGGTCGGGAACACCGCTCAGTGGTAGAGAATGTGTGAGACCCACGTCCAATTCCCAGCACTACAACCTATCAACTAACTAAACAATCGATACACAAATAGAACCAGGAATTATGCCACAGTTGCGATTCAGTGCTAAATCCCCTAGGTTATCCCCATCTGGAGGTGCCCACCAAGCTCCCCCTTCCCTCGGCCGCCCATGGGGACATGAAGGAGAGGGTGTATGTCCCTGCCTCAGCCTTCTGCAGTCATCCTAGGTATGAAGAACTTTACACTCTGCCTTTTGTTCTGTTTGTCCCCCACCACACAGGCATTCCAGGTACATGCTGACTGATTAGCGTCTGCCTAGCTTTTAGGCAGAACTCGAAGGCGTGCATTTCAGGAACTTCTTATACCCGTGATGTGTCAGATGGCCCCAAAGCTCCCAGACACGTCAGCATTTGCCAGCTGTGAGACAAGAGGAATGCTTGTTAGGAAGGCATTTGTTAGGTCCCTCTGCTGAGACTCCCTATCCGTGGGGCTCAGGCCCAGTTCTTGCTTGCGTTCCTACCAGCAGTGCTTCTCACCCTTGAGCGCACTAAGAGAGTGCCAGCGCAAGGGCCCCACCTTCATCGGTTCTGCAGTGTTGTGACCTTGGCTTGGAGATTTGTCCACAGACGTCTGTAGGTTCTCTAGATGCTGCATCTTGGCATCTGGGGTTGAGCAACCGCACCTTGTAAGAAATGTCAGGCAGGCTGGCTGGTCCCTGCTTTCTGATCTCTTCTGAGAGCAACTCACCATTCTGGCCGCAGCCCAGGAACCTTCACCTGTGGTTTGCATAGGGCAGTTGTGCAGGTGTGGCCACCATGGACTTCTGCTCTAGAGGTGATGTCCCTGGGCCACAAAGTCCTCTGAGCACCTCGGGCCCGACAGCAGGCAGATGATACGGCTACTGACAAAACGCGTTCAGCTGCTCTCACCCCTTACCCCTCAGAACAAACACTAGTTGGGCTGTGATTTAGTTAGATTAAGTGCAATAAAGCACACCCTTAAAGATCTCTTCTGTAATCGTTATTGATTCCAGCGATCAAGATGAGATCCCAAGAGAGTTTGTGCTCTATGCAGAGAGAAGTGGGTGGCTTTCTGTGGCATGGGGGTGCAGATTATTTTAGGATGACCTTGACACATTGCTATTCTGACTTCACTGGAACAAGAAGTTAAAATAGTGTGGTCTGAGCATACTTTTAAAATTTAATTTTTTCTTTTGAAAATTTCCTAAGTGAGTACTGTATTACATCATTTTCATCCCTTCTTTACCTGCTCCAGCTCATCATCTGTCCTTCCTATTACTCCATCTCAGTATCAGTAACTATTGTATAGATAAAAATCTACCACGTGTGTTAGTGTTGCTGTTATACATGTGTGTTTAGGACTGGGGTTGGAGAGCCTATCAGAGGCTTTCTCTATGGCTACGCGGTCCTGAATGTACCCTGCCTCCTCAGAGCTCAGACCCTAGGCAGAGTGAGGGCTGGCTAGTGCTCACAGGGAGGTTGAGCATTCTGAGATCTCTGACCTCTGCCACGCAACCCAGAAGACTCAGAGGTCCCACCCTTCACACTAAAAGCCTGAAGACAGAGCTTGCTTTTCCCTGTCCTTGTTTCACGTTACCTATACAATCCATATGAGCTGAAGGTCCCAGTGGAGCTTGGGACCATTGACTGGCAGGGGTGAGAGAGGCATTTTATAACTTATCAAGTCATAAGTAGCCGTATCTCATTTTTAATATAGAAAGCATTGCTGCTGTATCTAGGAGCAGAATTTCGGGATTCTGGCTTCCTTTCTATTCTAGAAGCCCTTTCATTTTCCACTTTCTCACCAGCGGCGAGAGGAGGTGTGTAGAAAGCTAAATGCCATTTCCTGGTTTTTCCCTTACTTTCATTTTATATTACTTTGTTTTTAGCCAGCAATGGTCACCCATGAGAGCATGTTGGGATCTGCCAGTTGCAGTACTATACACGCAGTTACTGTTGGGCTCACTTCACCAGGTTCCAGGCTGAATTAATTCTCAGTAGTCCCTATGGCTTGAGATAACTGGACAAAGCCCAGGGCCGGTGGCCCAGGAAAATATGCAGGACTGTGGAGCCAAAACCATGGCTGCCATTCTGAGACCAAGCCACTCCCGCTGTGCTGAGTGACATCACAGTAGCATCCCAGGCCGGAACTTGTCCGGAAAAAGCAAAGTTTTCATTTATTTTTACTCTTGTCTGTTTGTAATTTTAGTTGGAGCGCACTATGAAATCCAGGCAGGCCTTGAACTCTCAATCCTCCTGTCTCTCTCTGTCTTCCTAGAGGCAGAGGAATTAGAGGTGTGTGTCTCCGTGCCCAGTTCTAGAACTCGTGGCTGGGCCTTGTTAGCTCCTGGCTGGGTGTTTGTCATCAAAACAGCCGAAGTGAGGTTCCCTTGACCTATGCAATCTTATTTAACAAGCAGATAACCAAGCCCCTCAGCCCCAAGACTTCTCTGAAGAGGTGCAGAAGAATCATTAAAAAGGCTCCAACATGTGCCGGTGCACCCTGCACCTCCATACACCCCTAAAATCGTGCACTCCGCACCTCCGTACACCTGGCACCCCGTATACCTCCGCACCTCCATGCACCCCGCACCTCCTTGTACCTCTGCACCTCCATACACCCCTAACCTTTGTTCACCCCGCACCTCCGTACACCCGACACCTCCATGTACCTCCGCATCTCCGTGTACCCCACACCCCGTGCACCCCACACCTCCGTGTACCCTGCACCTCCGCACACCCTGGAACCTGTAGCCCGCGGGACCTGTCTTGGTGAGGCCGACAGCATTCACAGGTGTTCTGTGGCAGAGGAGCCTGACCCTGCTGACCTCCTTCCAGAGCCAACAGCACTTTGTTTGCTGGGCACGATGATTTATGCCTATAATCCCAACATGCGGAGGCTGATGGGGTTGCCATAAATTCAAGGAAAACCTGTGCTACCAAGTGAATTCCGGCCACGCCTGGGCTGCAGAATGAGACACTATCTCCAAAAACAAACAAACAAACAAACAAAGTGCTTTCTTTTGAGCCTAGCAAATGGCATTCAGTCTTTCCTCTGAGGTGAGCTACTCCTAAGTGCTTCAGAGAGTTGCTTGGCTGTCTTTTCTACATAGCAGAAAATAACATGAAAATAAAAGTAAGATGAGCACGTCCAAGTGAAACAACTTGGTGGCATGTTTTTGTTGGTTTGGCCTTGGTTTTTGGGGCAGAGTCTCCCTGTGTAGTCTAGCCACTACACTGCTGACAGCAGAGGCTCTCTGCTCATTTTACTGATGCGGGACAGGTAGCAAACAGAGTGACCATTACTTCCCTTTCTTGAGGAATTGTGAGTTTAAAACTAATGTGTCCTAAGTTAGAGGCGGTGAGATTACGGTGGACTGTCGCTGGTGCCGGAGAGGCTGCCGTGGAGGAGAGATGTTTCCAGGCGCAGGTGTCACTGGGACATGTGTGTTTGAGACGCTAGGGGAAACTGCCTTTAGAGCGAAGAAGGGAGATGGCTATCACAAGAGAACTAAGTTAACGAAAATCTTCATTACTGGCTACGATTTGCATCCTGGGGCTCCAAGGAGTAACCCTCAGCACATGGGAATGCGGATGCGGACCCTCATCTCTAGAGTAAAATTAACAAACTATAAATTTAAAGAGTATATACTTTGGGGGACTGGGGTGTAGCTCAATGATAGAACGGTTGCCTAGCATATATGAGGCCTTAGATGTGATCTTTAGCACCCCCTCCCCAAAAGAATACAATCCACTAAATATCACAGTGTTGTAGGGACATCATTCCACTTAGCTCCAAAGATTTTTGACTTTCCGTGAGAAACCCATCCCTGTATGCACTGCTTCCTCTCCACATCTCCAGGCCTCCACCCTGCCCCCCACGGAAGCCGCCTAACTGCCATGGATTTCCGGTCCTTGGTAGTGATGCTTGTTTTTTGTTTTTTTTTTTTTTTAGCAGAATTACACAATATGCGGTCTTTTGTGACTGGCTTCTTTCATTTTTATGATGTCCTTGAGGTTCAGCTGTGTTATAGCATGTTGGACCTTTATAACTGAGTACCCTATTTACATAGCTAGCTCTCCTGCAGCTCAGGGCCTGTTTGTCTGGTGATGGACAGCTGGACTTTGAGACTGAGCTCTGATTTGGGTCTTCTGTATTAGATTCCACCCACAGGGTTTTCTGCCTCAAGAGCCACTGTTGTAATCTGACCCCTCACTTTATTGGTAGGGCACAGAGGTCACCACTCCAGATTCAAGACCCCTCTCGCGGACGATTTGAGAGCTGGGCAAAGTTACCCTATGCCTGTATCTCCCCTGCACACCTCCCCCCCCACCCCCGTCTCCACCCGGAAACTAAGTTGGAAAAGGTGTGTGTCTCATCTGTCCCAAGTCACAAGTCTCTTTAGTGGCAGAGTAAAAATGATCAGAGTCTCCTCACTTTGAGACGGTTTCTGCCATGCATTGACAGCCCAGCTTCCAAAAGGAAGGGAAAATAAGGAAAAGTAATAGAGACCCCTCTTAAGGTAACCTTGTATCAAACAGTATTCCCAGCTGCTTGCAGACAAGGCCCTAGATTGCAGGAGGCCCATCTAACCCCATCTGACCCCATCTGACCCCATCTGACCCCATCTGACCCCATCTGACCCCATCTGACCCCATCTGACTGGTCGCTCTTCTTTCTCACATGCGGATCTTTCCAGTAGCTGGACTCTTCTTGGGGTCCCCAGGATTTATAAAGTGTGGCAGGGAGGTTGGCGTGGAGAAATCTGGGGGGTTGTATGGAGACCACAATGTCTCCAAGGGCCTAGGAGCCACACCGCCTTATAGACTTCTTGCTTCTGATTCAACTGAGGCTGTTTGGAGCGTGACTTACGGAAGCCCAGAAGGCCCTTTCCCCCAGTAACACTTCACAGTCTACTCCCGTTTTACTTACTTACCGTTTGTCACCATAATAACCCTATTTGTTGTAAAGAACAGGGCGAACCTGCCCGGACAGCGTCAGTGCCGATCGGAGATGCCCACTCAAAGTTTGACAAGTTCCAAAGCAGTGCATTCTACGTGGAACCTAGAACAAAGGCGAGGCGTTCTGAGAGAGGGGAGAGTATGGCCAAGGAATGTGGCTTTGTCCTGTCCTGGGGAAGAGGACAGGAAGCTCACCAACTCAGATTCCTTCCCTTGAATTGGCAGTACACCTTGCTTACACCACCTCAATAACAGGGAAGATGTATTCATTTTTAAAAAGATGTATTATTTTTATTTTATGTATATGGGGTGCTTTTCCTTTTTCTGTCTGTGATGCAGTATCCATGGAGGCCAGAAGAGGGCGTCAGATTCCCCCAGGAACTGCAATTAGAGATGATTGTTAACCACCATGTGGGTGCTGGGACTTGAACCCCAGTTGTCTGGAAGAGTAGCCAGTGCTCTTAACTGCTCAGCTACCTCTCCAGAACTATGTGTTCTAAGCATGCCACCCTTCTGGCTGGCGACCATGCTTCTGGGTACAGCCTCTTCCAGGGAAATAATCTCACTGTCCTATTGATGGGGCCATCTGTGTGTACACAGCTGATCTTTAGTTGAAATTTTGAATGTCAGCTGATGCCAAAACCCCAAGGACCAGCACATACAGATCCCAAGGACCTGGTCTCATGTACATAAAAGAAGCCTGGGTCAAAATATGGTGGCTCTTAGTGGGGTCATTTGCATCTCATTTGCATTCTGGGTTGATTAGAGAACCAAGAATACCTTTATCTTGAGTGTTTGTTGAGAATCTACCATGTGAGCCAATGAGCTCCGAGCCCGGAGGGTAAGGGAGACCCACACTTCACGATCTGTGAGATGGAGTCAAGGGATCATTTCCGGCAGGATGAATTGTTAAAGCCCATGGGAAGGCAGCACTGTGGTTGAGGTGTGAAGGGTGAGCAGGATGTCTCTGGTGGAGGAAGCCACGGTAGGAGGTGTGCAGGGGACCCTAGGAGTTTGAGTAGCTAGAAAGCCACGTGCACAGAGTACATTGGCGAGAGGGAAGAAAGCGCTGTGGAAGCCCCGAGACCAGAGGTAGGCAGCCTGGAATGACAAACCAAAGAAACCCCAGCTTGTTTTCAGTGTGGAGTGTGTGAGGTCTTGCAGGAGCCCAGACGTGACACGGGACCTTGTATGTATGTGTGTGTGTGGTTCCTGGAAAAATGGCCACAAATTTTATTACCCAAGGCCAAAGTATGCTGTTCTTGTTGGAGGCTCCACACAAGCTGCTGAAGGTTGGGGCGTCGTGGTTTGCAGCTGCGCGGCTGTCTGGACCCCAACGGTCGCAGGCATGGGTGGGTTGTCAGTAAACTAGACACATGTGCATGATCCCCGCTGGAAAGCAGACAGGAGGAGGCTAATGCGCGTGCATTACTACGTGTGATGTGCTGCACCACCCAGGAGAGACCTCTTCTGTGTACAGGGAGCTGAGAGGGGCCGTTTCTGAGGCCGATGGGAAACACACATTTCCTAAAGAGCGTCATTTCCGAGGGACGACTGACTCTCCACCGCGGATAATGCGGGTGCCCTGCCACCCTGCATGGGGCCGATGGGGCCAGTCAGTCACCATCGTGGCTATGCGGCAGCGCTGACCTGTGTGTGAGCCCCCCAGAATCATTTCAAGAAGGCCGGGTTATCAGACTTCCTCCAGCACTGCCCTAGAGAGCCTAAATCAGGGATTGTGGGCTGAGCGGCTGAAGGGCTTGCCATGCAAACGGGAGGACCCAGGGCTCAGACTCCAGGGCCCCCACAAAAAGCCAGGTGGGTAAGGTAGAGCCCACCTGGGGTCCCAGCATTTGGGAAGAGGGATCTCTGGGGGACAACTGGCTGCTTTGGGTTCAGGGAAAGAGACCCTGTCTCGGTGAATAAAGTGTAGAGCCACCGCCACAGTGTGAGCTACTGAGGGACTTGTCCCTCAATTTATGTGGGCTAAGCAACAAACAGGTGATTGAGCCGAAAGAGCCACTGCTGGCCAGGGTGCCCCTTCATCTTCAGTACTGTCCCCAAAGCTGATGTGCAGAGAGAAACTAGGTTCATGGTAGGCAGGCTTTTCATCAGTAGCTGGACAGGGGTTTGTCTCTCTCTATCCATATAATCACCTGTAATCTGCAGGAGGAGAGCCACTGAGTTCGGAGAGAGATCCTCTAATGGCCTTTGTGCACAGTTTGGGGGCATAGGGCTCTGCCGTCAGATGCTGGGGGAAATCCTGGCGCTGCCGTTTGTAGCCATAAATGGTCCTGTCTCCTCACACTCTGCGCTGTGCTTTCTTCATCCATAAAAGGGAGTTTTCAGTTGGGTGGGTTTTTTTCTTTTTAATCTGCAAAGCAATGAAAAGTTCTTGCTTTGGAGGGAGGGAGAGTCTTGCTTATTCCTACAAGAGTCCTTCTCATGGAAAATGTCCAATCTGAACAGTTTTAAATAAGTAAACCGTGTGTGTGTGTGTGTGTGTGTGTGTGTGTGTGTAAGGGGGAAGGGTTCGAGAAGAGGTAGGAAAGTCAGTAGGAAGAGAGATGCAGTAATGACAGGTTAATCTTTGGCTGTGGGGAGGGATTTGATTTCCCTCTAATTACCTGCTAGATTAAAAGAAATGAAAGATGAGGATGAAAGTCGGCTTCAGCAATCACCCTGAGCCCTGGGTACCACACCAGGTCGGGAATATTCTCAGCTGCTCTCCTTCCTCGTCTTTTTGCACAATTTCCATTTTTTCCTACACGTTCGGCAACTCTCAAGGCAGAGGCTAATTGCGGGGCGTGGGAGAGGGCAGGATCTGCACCCCAGGCTCCTCCACCCCTGCACCCTTGCAAGTCAGGGCTGCCAGCGAGAAAACACTCCTTCTGCATCCCCACCCCCAGCTGCAGAACCAGCTCTTCCTGGCTGGTGGATGACACCCTTAACATGGAAGGGATCCCTTCTTCCCCCAGACTGGGCTGTGCCTCAGCAGCCTGGAAGCTGCTACACTGTCAATGAATGCAAGAGGGGGAAGCAGGTCTGCATGGAGACCTATGCCAGAGGGTGGGTGGGGCGCGTGTGAACCCTGGTGAGGTACAGAGTGCAGCAGGAACACCAACAAGGGGAGGAGCTGGGCAGGATGGAGGTGGTGTAAGCCTCTGCCTCTCAGGAGTCCCAGTGCAGTACTAATGAAGCTTCTTGGCAACCAGAAAATGAGGACTGTGGTATTCATAGCCATGACTCATGAAAATGTAAACCAGGAAGAAAAAAAACCCTATGTCCCACCCCGTCCCCCATTTTACTCTGAGCTCTCGTTTCTGCCTTACTTACAATGCCACAATGTCCATAGGCCTGTCCTGCTTGCTGGCTCAGTCCCTAGACACAGAGTCATCCTGTCTTTGAGGTGCCTATGATGGTTAATATTTATTATTGATTTGACAAAGATCCAGACCACCTAGGAGGCAAGCCTCTGGGATGTTTAGACTAGGTACTGAGGTGGGAAAACCCATCCTGAATGCAGGCTTGGATCCTGGGATGAATGGAAAAGGAAAACAGCATCAGCACCCATCTCTCTGCTTCCTGACTGAGGGCGCAAAGTCTCACAAACCCGCGGCCCTGACCAACTGCAGCCTCATATTTTGAGCCACAATAAACCCTTCCCACCTTAAATTGACTTTATCGAGTATTTTCTTCCAGCAACGCGGAAGTAGTTGCCTGTGTATCATGCGTGTGGCTGTCACTCACTGGTGGTCTCAGTCACACAGCCGCCTTGGTACACTAAAGGAGCACCTAGCTCATTATGCCTCACACCCATGTCTGCCAGGGGTGGAGTGATGGAGGAACCCAACTCTAGTGCAGCAGCTGGAGGGTTTCTTCAGACACCTGCCTTTGTGGCTTCCCCCCCCCCCCCCCCCGCAGCTTGCTCATTTTTGTCATCACTGTCATCACCCACACAGCTGCGTGGTGCTCTGCTGTCTTACGGTCACCCAGACCAGTCACTATCGAGTGCACTCCCGACTGTGTGCGGTGGGTATCCCGTGTCCTTTCCCCATCCTGTAGGCCGTCCTCAGTTCTGGGTCTCAGGACTCTGTCCCTTCCGGTAGGAGGAATAAGCCAATCGCCTACCTGCTAAATGGACTGGGGTGGAGTTTCTGCACCAAAGGATCCCTGTGAAGTGCTGCGGGGGACAGAGACTAGACTCAGTCCTCAGAAGCCTGATTAAGTGGAGGGTCTGGAATCCTCTGCTAGGAGGGGACAGGGAGTCACTAAGGATGTTTCAGCTCAGAGGAATGAGAGGCAATAGCAGCCGCTGCTGTAGCTTCAAAGCTTGTATCTGGAGATGGAATAATGTCTCTGCAGGTGCCGATGACAGAACAAGGCAGTGAGGCGAAGTTTGCAAAGAAAGTTAAGCTTGGTGAAGGAAAGGGAAGACCAAAAACTTCCTTTGTCTGCAGTGTTAAGAACTGGCTCAAAGGGTTCCCGAGTTCCATGCTCAATATCCACAAGAACTGTGTGGGATGAAGGAAAACCAGTCTGGGATGCATACACACGGGCTCGGTTCTCCAGCCTGGGACTGAGCATGGGCCTGCCTTCCGACTCTATACTGTGGGGACGATGGCAGGATGGTGCATGCGTTGCTGGTTGGTTGGAGCTTTAGGTCAATGTTCGAGGCAAACGACACAGAGGCAGAAGGGATGAACCTTAGCTCTCAGCTTCTGAGGGGTCACAGTCGCTGGCTCCATTGTTTTCAGGACCTGTGATAATTCAGATCATCATGGTTAGCATGTGTGAGAGTCAAGGCACTTACCTCACAACAGCAGAGAGAAGGCCACAAAATACCCCTGTGGGCATGCCCACCATGCACCTTCCTCTTTCCACAGTTCCCTCTGCTTCCCAAGATCCACCAACAGATGAACCCACTGATGAGATCAGAACCATCGTGGTCTGGGTGACTGGGCCTGCTTCTGAACATTAATACACAGGGGGATAAGCCTCCAGCTCATAAGCTTCCGTGGGTGGACATTTTAGCTCCAAGTCATAATGGCCGTGAGGAGGAAGTAAGAGATCACATCTCCGCAAGTGTCTATTGGTTTCTTTCTAGGGGCGTGGCTTATGCTCCCTGCGTGCTCACCAGTTTGCTTGCAGGCCCACCCTAGTACCCGTGATGCACTAGCAGGAGTACAGTTGAGATCCCAGCCTCCTGCCACCTCTTTGCCCACTCCTGACTCCACCACTTGATGAGGGGTGGACACTCTGGTACGCGTGTGCGTGAGCATACACACACACATAGAGGGAGAGAGAGAGGGAGAGACAGAGAGAGAGAGAGAGAGAGAGAGAGAGAGAGAGAGAGAGAGAGAGAGCGCTCCATCCACAGCGGTCTCCACCCCACCTGGTTAGGATGCTCTTTGAACATCTCTGCAATCTAAAGGGAGGGCACCAGACCCACCTGCTTAGGAAGGCAGACGCTAACGCTATAAGTGTGCTACTCTAGGTTCTAGGTGTCGGAAATGGAAGCCGAGAGGGTACGGGTTTTCTGTTGATGTGTCTCTTGGTCTCAACTCCTTCCACTCTTGAGTTTGGTGCCCAGTGCAGGCATCCGTGATGAGAGTCTGAGGGTAAAGTTTCTTTGGGATCTGTGAGTGGTGGCGTTTAGCGCTCGGATGTGTTCAGTCATGTGCCGTTGTGAGGCCTGGGTGGCTTTCTGAGGGCAAGGATGGCAAGCCAGGGAGCAAGGAGAGAAGACAGGCTGCTGGATAGGGTGGACTGTCAGGACAGGCTAGGAGCTAAACTGTGCTGTCTGTAGAGACACACTGAACTCATTTCTTCTGGCTCAGGCCTTGGGAATCTATGACCCTGGACGGTAACACAGGACCTCCTGGAGATGGACTGTCACCAGTGTGAGGCAATGCTGAGAACGCACACCTTCCCCTGAATAGGGATAAGAGAGTGCGGTCAGGTTCAGCCCTCAGCCATTTCATCTAGAGTTGAGGACCAAACCATAGCCTCTTAGAATAGCCAGCTAGGCCACCGCAATGGCAAGAAAGACACGGCCAGGCCACGTCAGCCAGACTGCCCTCATCCACGGGTACTTTGCTCTACAATCTGCATAAATCAACAAAGGTTTCTGAATTGACAGGGTCCAATGCAAAACCATAAAGTTGTTAGCTGGACAGGGACCCAGGCAGTGGCACTGAGGCTGCTCAGACTGAGGTGGTCTTCCCAAACTGGAGAGGCAGGGACTGTGAAAGCCCATCCCACGGAGCCTGCCTGGGGTTGCTAACACTGTGTGCTTCTATCCTGCTTCCTGATGCTGTCCTTGCCCTGACAGGGGCAACACGTAGCTGTTGGCTTGTGTTTCAGATCTGTGTGTCATTGTCATCATGGGTCCCCCACACCGGGAAGCAACCCTTCAGCCCCTCCTCTGGGTTTGAGCGCCGTGAAGATCAGTATGACTCATTCTTAGACAGAGGTGGGCAGTGCCCCTGGGGAAGGACACCCAGGAGTCACAGTTTCCCGATAACTCCAACAGCAAGGACATGCTAGTTTGAGTTCATAATGCTTGCCACCAGAGCACCGTAGAAAACAACGCAGGGCCACGCCGTAAATTCACACTTTGTTTCATCCGCTTCCTTTCCTCTGCCTTTCTGTGTGGGTTTCTTAAGACAATCGAGTGTGAATGGCTGTCAAACCTAAGCTATGAGGCGCCACCGCATCCACTGAAAGCAGTTTTGACGAGGGAGAAGCCGCAGATCCTTGCCCCATCCCTTTTCACTATCTCACAGCTGGTCTGCAGGCAAAGTCCTAGACGCATTCTTAATTTTGACTCAGCCTTTCTTTCTCTCCAGCAGAACAAGTGGCGGGGATTTTTTTCTCTAGGCAACAGCAATGCTCTGCCTCATTTGCTTTGTTTTTGCACTGTGGTATGGCAGCATGCAAGGCTGCTGACTTGAGCATCAGTCCTTCTAGGAATTGTCCTTCTTGACGGATCTGCGGATTTCAGCCATAATTATTGAATGCAGGGGTGTTCCTTTGCTTCCCGAATGTTTTAAGGCGGAACAGCAGACAAATTCTGTCTTGCTCCCAGATTTCCTGGTACTCCGAACCACTTGGGTTTCAGCCGTGTCAGATGGCCCCGCCTTGTGAGCTCTGCTTTCCCTTAGGGGGAGTAGCAGAGCCCCTTGGCTCCATGCCATGGAGAAGGTCAACAAGGTTGTGGAGAACGCGCCATCGCTCTCCCCTTTAGCTTGCCCGTGGCCTCGAAATGTCCTTGATGAAAGCAGAATTTGAAGAACTACTTTTACAGACAGGGATATCGTCTTCTGTGGTGCAGGATGCAGGATTCGGAATCTTCTGTGCCTGCATTTGAGGACAGCTTTCCCCTTGCCCTCTGTGAAATCTGGGGCAGCTGACTTCCCTGCGTCTCAGTTTCTCCATGAGTGAAATATGTGTACTGGTAAAAGCTGTGTAGCAGAAATATTGTGGGTAAAATGAAATCACCGAGCCTAAGCCACCGCACACGTACTGCCTGGGTGTGGGAAGCATTGTGAGTGGAAATTGTTCGATAATTGGCCCTATTGTTCTGAGCATCCACTGTCACAGTGCTGAGCACACAGGGCTAATGTCACAATCATTATTACAGTTCTCACAAATGGACACACACTGAAATACAGTTGTCCTTCCCAGCATCTCCCACAGTACCCGAATCTGTGCTCAAGTCCCTTATACAGAATAGCAGTGTCTTCATGTAAGCCCTCTCCACCCATGGACTTTAGATTCTCTGTGGATTCCTAGTACAACGTCAATGCTGTCTAAGCCACTGCTACTGTATTGTTAGGAAATGACCATTTGAAATAGGCTGTACACGGTCAATAAATGCAGTTTCTTTCCTGACTATTTCCCACCCCTGACTGAACCCTCGGGCAGAGACCCCACAGGTGCAGAGGGCCACTGCATGCAGCTTTTCACCCTGTACATCATGGGTTTTGTTTTTTCGAAGACAGGGATTTCTGTAAACAAACGGACAGTGTAATGGAGCTCAGCAAGACTGAAGAAAGCCAGATTGCCCGTGTAGCCAGTTTAGTTACAGGGATCCCTGATCCCGTCTGTGCCTCACACTGAAAAGGATTCCTCTCATGTCCATGAAGTTTTTGTCATGCCGCATGGGTGGAACGCTAGATAAAAGCAGTGCGCCTGGAAGGCAGTTGAGACCCAGCTAGGAGGCAAGGCCCTGGGCTGCCAGCCTTGCCACAGTACGCTCTGAACTTGATCTTGGGCCATTCTCATCTGTACTGTCTGCCATGTTGCAAAAAACATGCAGCCATTTTATAAGTGTGCATGATTTATTATTTGGAAGAGAGAGATAAAAACAAAAAGGAAGATTTTGTCTTTTAAAAACCCTTGGACTCTGCAAATTTTCCTGGTTGCTTTTAACCCACTAGTATGAGGTTGTGGACATTCTAGACCGGCCGATTGGGAGCCGTGGTTCTCGTCTCAGGGCTGTGCTGTGTGAAGTGTGGCTGACAGCTGCTCACCGTCCACCGCTTGCTTCCCCGTGAGAGTCACAAGAAGCACTTCGGTACTGCTTATAAACCTTAATTAGTTTGAAGAAGAGAAACAGGATTTTCGCTTCTTAAAATAGTTGTGAATGCAGAAGGCCGTTTTCTTGGTTTTGTAGTCTAGATGCTTCATAAGGCTGCCATTATAAGACTTCGCATGGATCCTGTGTCCGACTTCATGGCCGGCATCTTTGAAACTGATGAGCTAGTGCAAGCAATTGGGGAACAGAATGGTCCTCCTCTCTACTATTTTAGATGTGACCTCTGTGTCTTCTATGCTCTGACCAGAGGTTGTACCAGCTGCCTTGTGAGATACCTTTCCACTGATGTTGGAAGCCTACTAAGTTGTCCCATAGGTGGTGTTGGTCAAGACAGTAGTGTCTCTATGGGTAACATGCCAGGCATGGTGGCTCACACATGCATTCCCAGCCTTTGGAAGGCAGAGGCAGGAGGATGAGTTCAAGCCCTGGGCTCTGTAGTGAGTTTTAGACCAGCAAGGAGACCTTGAGTAGTAGCCGCAGTTCTGCCGCTGACTTGCCCCTTTTATGCATGCTGTGGAGAAGGAACCATATTGGGCCTGTGGCTGCAAGGCGGTATTGTGTCCAGCTTTCCACATCTGCCCAAGGGTCTCGGTTCCACTGCTGTGCTGGTTTTCTGTTTTGTTTTGTTTTGTTTTGTTTTCATGTGTATGGATGTTTTGCTTGTGTGTATGCCTGTGCCCATGGAGGCCAGAAGGGAGCTTCAGATCCCCTGGAACTGGGCAACAAATGTCTGCGGGCTGCCATGTAGGTGCTCAGAGTCAAGCCTGGGCCCTCGGAAGAGCAGCCGGAGCTCTTAACTTCAAAGTCATCTCTCCCACTTGCATCTATCTGCTGGTTAGCTGACATCACCTGAGCAGGGGAGTCTCGTCTGAGGGATTTCCTAGAGCAGACTTGTCTGAGGGGCACTATCTGGGTTGTTCACTGAGGTTAAAGACCTGCCCCGAGTGAAGGTGATACCATTTCATGGGCTTTGCTCTGCGCTGTATACGAGTGATAACCAGTGAGCCTGTACGCCGAGGAAGCACGGCCGTTGGTTCTGTCTCTCTCTGCCCCCGGCTGTGAGTATTGGACCAGGTGCCCAAGCTCCTGCCTCGACCTCCTCTCAGTGATGCCTGGAACCTGAACTTGTAGGCTGAGTAAACCCCTCTCTCCCCTAAGTGGCTTTTTTATTGACTATTTGATCACAGTCATAGAGATGACCCAAGAGCAGCTGCTGAGAACCTTCCTGTCCTAGCGGCCCATTAGCTCTGCTTTTCCCTATAGCAGTCAGTCTCGGCCCAAGGGTCCGACCCCTGCAACAGGCAGATCTCCAGTAAGTGGACTTAGCCTGTGAGTGCGGTCGTATCCCACATGAGGTCTGTAGGGTATTTACCAGTCTCCGTAAACTGGTTCTACCTCCTGCTTGATAGTTGGGAAATACCTGGTTAAATGTCTGTTCTAGGTACCTATTGGTGTTCTGGTTACCTTGTATTGTACCTTTGGTTCAGATCTCTAAATTGGGAGGGGTTTGGTACCCTCCATTACAGTGTGCAGTTGGATTCGTGCTTTCTTTTATAGTTTGTTTCACACTTAAGACATTTTTGTATATTACCCTACCCCCTTTCTCATTAGAGTATAAGGAGTCATCTGAGTTAAAGAGAGTATCCTCATCCAGTGTAGTATTTATCACACGCCTGGCCACAGGTGAGCCTCTTGTGCCCCTGGGCTCTACCTGTAGAATGAAGGGAGCCCAGACGGATTCTCCTCCCACCTAGCTTCAGAATTACTTGAGAACAAAATCAAGGGATGAAGAGACGAGCCTGTATCTCACCTTCATTATGGAAGAGGTGACCCCAGAGAATGAGACCTCTATATTCAGGCAGATGAATCTCCCAATGCTCAATCCAGAGCGTGGCTTTCCTTTCAACCCACAGGTTGTGGGGTACCAGAGTCAGGACCTGCGAGCAATAGGAATAAGGAGGACGTGGCCATCCTGGCCCTCTCATCACACAGTCATCACCAAAGTCATTCTGTCTCCTCCACGAGAGGCCCAATGGTAGGCTATTGTGCTTATTTCCTGGGGATAGCGTCCTTCAAAACCAGTGGATTCTGCTGAGATCCAAATGGCTGGGTCCAGCTCTAGTCTTTCATGTTCAGCTACGTGATCCCAGGTGAATCCCTCTGTCTACACTGCACCTCACTGCAAACATCACATGAGCTCATATATGGATTGCCAGGCTGTGGTCAGTCAGGTGAGCTGACACACACAGGTGTCCTCAGGAAATGGTGCAGGTTTACATGAATTGCTTCTGTATAAGTATAAAGAGATAGTTTTGTTCTATGGTGGTTTTAGCTAATCTTGAATTCTTTTTCTTGTTTGTTAGTATTACTTATTTTGATAGCCAGAGCAACCGGTGCTTGTTCCTACCCTTCTCCTTGCTAACTTTTACAAATCAGGATCACGAGCCAGAGGGAAGGAGAAATTAATGAGAAACTTCTGTGCATCAAGTGGCCATTCTCTGATTCGGGCTATTTTTGTGGGCTCTCCCGAAGCTGTCACACAGTTCTGTAGTAGGCATTTCAAAGTGTTTGCTCCAGTTAATTCATGCAGAGAAATCATTAGTGGAATCTGACACAGGCCTGGCATGCGTGTCCGCCATCCGACTTCAGGGGACAGTGTGGGAGCCAGAGGCGGCGCTTGAGGAGCACTCAGGAGTGGAAAGGAGTGGACATCCGTGGCTCCTCTCTGGCTCCTCTGTCCTCCCTGCCATCATTGCACTGAAGAGCACTCAGGAGTGGACATCCGTGGCTCCTCTCTGGCTCCTCTCTGGCTCCTCTGTCCTCCCTGCCATCATTGCACTGGATTTCCCTACGGTGTGGACATCCGTGGCTCCTCTCTGGCTCCTCTCTGGCTCCTCTGTCCTCCCTGCCATCATTGCACTGGATTTACTGAGGGTTACTTTAGACAGGAATTTTCTGCTTTAGTTTAGACCATCACCCTACCAAGTATCGTTGGCGTCATTTGACTGTTTCTGTGTTTGTCCCAGGACGTGAGCAGAGTCAGGGTTTAAACCAGGCATGGCTAGTGCTAGATCCCATGTCACCCTCACTGGGACCTGAGGCAACACTTCTCCATGCCCAACAGACCCCCATGAAGGTCCTGTGTCATTCCTGCTCTAGTCACTCGGTATCAATCAGCAGCTTCTCTTCTTGAAACATCACTGCTAACGTGTTGACCCAGCCCTCCCTGTGCTTTAGAAATAATGTGTCTCTTCCCTTGCTCCATGAGCACAGGGCACCTGTCCGATCCCCGTCACCTTGTG
>NW_026068141.1:1021925-1098618 GCF_014885135.2 Alexandromys fortis | reverse complement strand
CTCGTGTTCTTAGGAAGGGTTTGTCTCCATTCTCCAGATGTCCGATCCCCGTCACCTCGTGTTCTTAGGAAGGGTTTGTCTCCATTCTCCACATGTGCTAGTCAGTTTTCATTCCTAGAAGAATCAATGAGAAAAGTCACCTTGTTTTGGCACGTAGTTTGGGGGTTCTGGTCCAAAGTGGGTTGGCTCTCGTGCTTTTGGACATGTGGTTAGGTGGCACATTGTGTGGGGAGCACATGGATGGATCTGCTCTTTGGTTGGTTGGTTTTGTGAGACAGGGTTTCTCTGTAGCTTTGAAGCCTGTTCTAGAGCTAGCTCTTGTAGACTAGGCTGGCCTTGAACTCACAGAGATCCTCCTGCCTCTGCCTCCCAAGTACTGCTCTTCTTACAGGGCAGGGTTCTTTTTAACTTTATTTTATGTGCATTGGTGTGAAGGTGTCAGATCCCCTAACAACTGGATCTTCAGACAGTTGTGAGCTGCCATGTGGGTGCTGGGAATTGAACCCGGGTCCTCTGGAAGAGCAGTCGGTGCTCTTAACCACTGGGCCATCTCTCTAGCCCCACAGGGCAGGGTTCTAATGTCCCCTTCAAGCGCGCATCCCTGGAGGCTGGAATGAAGCTCTGTGGCTAAAAGCATATGCTGCTCTTGCAGAGGACCCAAGTTTAGTTCCCAGCACCCCTGTGGGGCGGCTCACAACCACCTGTAACTCAGTTCAAAAGGATCCCACATCCTCTTCTAGCCTCTGTGGTCATATGCACTTGAGAAGCACAAACCTACATACAGATGCGCAGGCCCACACATAATTAAAAATACATCTTTTTTCTAAAAGGGCGCATTCCCAGTGACCTGATGTTCCCCACTCGGCCCCAGCTCTTAAAGCTTCCTCTGCCTTCCAATAGCACCGAATGGAAGGCCATGCCCTTTAAAATTTATCTTTTTGAGATAGGGTGCCTATATATATATATATATGTAAATATATATATCCAAGACTGTCCTGGAACTCTTGGTCCTCCTGTCTCTGCCTCTTGAATGCTAGGATTACAGGTGTGTATTGCTATACCCAACTGGAGACTAGTCCTTTAACACACAGGCCCTTGGGGATCCAAACTAAAGTGGCAATTCTTGAAGTTACAAACACATTGGAATTTCACTGAATCCTAAAAACAAAAACAAGCCAAAAACAACAAACCATCAAAAAAGCAAAGCAAAGCACTGGGACCCACACACCCAGGGCCTCCGGCTGTGTAGCAAGCACTTTACCCTCTAATCTTCTCTCCTACCCCTCAACCTCCATTTCTCACGGGACCCAACACACGTGTGAAAGGGGTTCATAAACTATGGGATATCATGCAAAATGTTCATTATCATATTCATTGTGACTTCACCATAGTTACTAGTAAACATGTCTTAGCCATCCAGAAAGCTTTTAGCTTAATGTAGCACACGAGAGTAAATGCTTATTGGGGGAATTAATTAACAAATCATTAATTTTCCTACAAAACTGACTTTGAAGTTTAAACATGGGTCTTATCCCAAGCTTAGTACATGTAGTTCCCAACTTAGAATGCAGTGAGAGAACGAATGAGGGAAAGATTGGGCTCCCTGCTGCTGGCTAATGTGATCCTCACTGAGATAACAAGCAGGTCCGTTAGCCTTGGAGACGAGGATGCCAGCGTTAGACTGGAGATGGCCCTGCTGACCTCTAGGTCATCCTCACTGCTAAGATGCCACAGTTCTAGGGCAGATGCTCTTGGGAGCAATGCTGGGTGATGCATTCCTGTTTGGACCATTTGTGCTCAGTGGAGTCAGGTCCTCAGCTTGTTCATGTGGTAGGGTCATGTCTGTACTTACTTCACAGAAAGTGTGGGGTAGGGTATTGTAAGGAGGCTGTGAGTTCATTTCCCAGCTGCCCAGACTCATGTTGCTTGTTTGTTTCCCAGCCGCCTGGCAGCTCAGACCTGAAATAATCACACAGAAACTATATTATTTAAATCACTGCTTGGCCCATTAGCTCTAGCTTCTTATTGGCTAACTCTTACATATTAAACTAATTTTACATATTACTTACTTATTAAACCCATCTCTATTAATCTGTGTATTGTCACGTGGCTGTGTCTTACCTGGTAAAGTTCTGTCAGGCGTGGGGCTACATGGCTTCTCTTTGACTCCACTTTCTTCTTCACAGCATTCAGTTTAGTTTTCTCTGCCTTGCTAAGTTCTGTCTGCTATAGGTTCAAAGCAGTTTCTTTATTCATTAATGGTAATCACAGCATACAGAGGGAAATCCCACATCAGTGTGGTGCTCAGAAAATGTATGCCTGGGTTGACCCCATAAGGGTTGTCCATTCAGCAATGATGGGGCCCACTCCTTAGCATCATGAGAGGCCACACATTTGACAAGTAGAATAGGGGAATTGATTGTGGGGCCCCAGATCCCAAAATCCAGCCTGCTCTCTCAACTCCAGCTCTGTGACCTTGGCCAGGTGGCCCTTCATGCCTCAGCCTTTGTATCTATAAACTAGAACAATACCCACCACATCTACTGCCTGTGAGGACAGAAGTTACAAGTGTGGGTCAGTCCAGACCTGGCTTGTGGAAGGGCACAGCGTGAAGCACACAGACATCAGCGTCTAGTGGTTTTTAGAGTTCTTGGACATAGAAGATATTAATCAACCAACAGTAGCCACTCTGTCTGATTGCTACCATTTGCTCATTATAAAAACGTGCATGAAGTTTCTGTTTTACCCTCTCTGTAATCTTGAGGCCATGTTATCTTTTGATAAATATTGAATAAATGGAGATCAGGGTTTGAGTTGATGACATTCCTTTCTTGGCTATTGTTTTCACTGGTCAGGACAGAGGGCTGTCCCAGAGTCCTTGCTCTGGCTCTTTCCTGTGTTGATGGAGGATCTGCCTTTTCTCCTCTAAAATGGGGGAAACCCATTCCTAGGGTGACTGAGAGTGCTAAGTGAGTTACTGCCTCTCAGGTCTTATATGATAGCTGTAGAGCAAAGGGCTGTTGTGTGGCCCATGTCGAAGGACATCGAGGTCTGTGCCCAGTGGGAAAGTAGGTGCTCACTGAACACATGTTCCTCGTTCCTTTCCATTCTCAAGCCCTCTGTCCTCCGCTGATGCCACTCTGACTGGGCTTCCCAGTCATGGAGCTCTGATAATGGCAGAACCATGCTGGGGACAGAAGAGATATGCCACAGCCTGAGCAACTTCTGCTGGTGGCAGCTGTCACCCTCTACAGGGAGGCTTCCTCCTCAGCCAGTACTGGCCTCAGCACACACAGGTACTAAGGCGGGATGGGCTGCCGGCACTCCTTCCTGGAAACCATTTCTAGCTCCAGGAACCGTTCACCATGATTTCCCTTTTTGATTGTCATGAAATAACTGAGTCAAATGCCCCAGCCAACAGCAGCACACAAAATGCATCTTTGCCCACATGGCAGCCTCATTAAAACCACAGAATCATCTTTTCCATACTCCCAGGCTTCTCTTTCTGAATTAAAAACAAACAAACAAAAAAAAAAAAAACAAAAAACAAAACAAAACCAAAAAAAACCCTTTCAGTTTTAGCTATTTGAAATTGAAATCTTTCTTTTAACAAAATCTTTTTAATGTTTATTTATTAGCGGGTGGTGGGAGCATTGCCGTAGTACGTGTGTAGGTGTGTAGTGGTCAGAAGACAATTTGTGGGAGTCAGTTCTCTCTTCCTCATGTAGATTCTGGGGATTGAACTCAAGTCATGAGGCTTGGCAGCAGGAGTATTCCTTGCTGGTGAAGTCCCATCACCAGCCCCGCAGAATCTTTCTAAGTGTGTTATACACCCGCTTCCATTTGCTTTCTCTTGTGCTGGAAAGAAAAACAGTGCTAATAAACTGGCTCTCCAGACACCAAACACACCACACACACACACACACACACACACACACACACACACGCTGTGTTTGCTCAGTTCCCGCAGTGGAAATGCTCTCTCCACAGTGGGGCCTAACACTCAGTTTGGAAGGGTCTTAAATATTCATAGGTTGCTTGTAAAGGAAAGGAAACATTCAGCATGACCAGGTGGAAAGGACAGGCTACCAAACATCGGTAGGCCTGGATTTGGGACACTTGAGAGCTGGCCTCCCGGAGCATGGCAATTCCTGGAGCTTCCTTTTATAAACTGAGGTAACAGTGACTTCACAAAAGTCATGATCAACATAAAAGACAGTGGAACACATTGGGGACCTCAAATTCAAGTGCCACATCAAACAAGACCTGGGCTGAGACATGGCAGGCACCCAAATCTGCTTCTCTGGCGTGGCTGCATATGGGAGCCCACAGAAAGCCTCACAGATGTCTCTAGCAACTAAAGCAGAATTTTTGAAGGTTTAAAACAAACAAACAACCAATATCCCCAGGTCTTGGACAGCTGTGGATGACTAGCTAGCATGTCTGTCACCTTCCAAGCAAGTGAACTGTTCTGCACGTGGTGGTAGCTACGGAATGGCTTCCCCTCCCCCATGGAGCCTGGCGCTGTACAGCAACCTGCGTACTGTTCTTTGGTTGGCCTGTCTTTCTCAACTCTAATGACTTGGCCTCCAGGAACCATTTCCAGCCACAACCCCTGCCTGTGTAGCATGCTCCTCACTGCTGGCTTTGTCTTGCTGTCAGCAGTGGCTATGGGTTGCTCTGCTGGGGGTTCAAGAGAAAAGACTTCTGCGATTCCACCTCCATTTCTCCCTACTTCACTCTCTAGCCATGGTAAGAGTGTTGGAGATCCCAAGAGTATCATGTCCTTCCACACGTTTGGCAGTACTCTTCCCTCCACCCATGATGCTTGTCTATGTTTTCCCACAGTGACCTTTCACCTTACACAGGTCAGGTCTACCTCATCTCTTCCTGAGATGCCCTAAGGGCAGGGCACACTCAGTTGAGGGCTCAGGACCTTAATGGTTAATATTGTCAACTTCATAGGATTCAGTCACCTAGGAAACAAGCTGCTGAGCATACCCAGGAAGAATCATCTAGATTATGTTCATGAAGATGGGAAAACTCACCCTAACTGAAGATGGCACCATTCCATGGACTGTAGTCCTGAACTGGATAAAAAGGAGAAGTCTTGTTAAATGTGGATGTTAATCTCTCTCTGCTTCCTAATTATGACACCATATGCAAACCTCATGTCTCTGACACCATGACCCCTTCACCATGATGGACTGTGTCCTTGAACTGTGATGACACATGACCCCTTCACCATGATGGACTGTGTCCTTGAACTGTGATGACACTTGACCCCTTCACCATGGTGACTGTGTCCTTAAACTGTGAGCCACGATAAATTCTTCTGCAGTTTCTTAGGTCACACCTGTCTCAGCAACACATAAAGTGCACACAACTTGTTCACCTTCCCTTGACACAATGTTGCCTTCACTTGCTTATCCCCTTGTCCTGTTTCAGCAAGTGTTTATTTGGTGATTTTTCTGGTGATTTTTCTGGTGAATGAAGTGAGTGAGCTGGGTTTATGGACTAGACACCTCAGTTGTGCCTTCCGGGGTCACAGCTGCACTGGACTCGTCTGTGCCCCCATTCCTCTGCACAGGGCCATGTATGCAGGGTTGGTTTGGATTTATTTGTTTTGATTTTTTTTCTCATAGTGGAAAGACATGTGGAAGGCTGGGCGGGTGGAAGGCATTTGTAACTTGTGTGTATTTGGGGCTGCTATGACTCAGGGGGCTAAGTGGACTGCAAGAATGGCGTTCTAAGCAGCTGTTTCCAGAAGCATCCTAGAGGTTCAGTCCCCACAGCAGGACTCATTCATGATCATCACACTGTGGACCACTTTCCTTAAAGAACTTCACATTGACTTTGGAAAAAAAAAATTGCTGAAAGTGTCCAGAATGAAAACAATAAGCTGAGGGTGAATTTGGAGGGCTGCAAGGGCTGTGTTCAGGAAAGAACTGGCTGGCAGTGGTTCCTGACTTTGCTCAGTGTGTGTGTGTGTGTGTGTGTGTGTGTGTGTGTGTGTGTGTGTGTTGTGCTGTAAGGTGTGGAACCCAGGACCTTGCATTCACCAACGCTGGACAAGCACTCTACCCCAGGACCATGTGTGCACTTGGAAAAGCAAGTCTCACGTAAAGCTTAGGGGTAGCTGCTAAAGTTAAATCTCATTGAGCAGAGAACCCCTGCCGAAACTAACATCCCAGTCTTTGCCATTTTCCCTCCCTTTTCCAGAATGCGGTTACTACACATGGTTATTCCAGATTGCTGTTAGCTGCACGTGTGTTTGTCTTGTTGCAGTCTGAAAGACCTTAGCAAATGCTCCTTCTCAAAGGAGGAAACTCAGCTTCAGAGACTTGAGTCACTGCCTGAGGTCAGGTGGCCATGCCCCGGCCCAGCTCCATTTCTCACTGTGCTCTTCCAGCTTACTGCAGTCGCTTACCTACTACTGTTAGTAAGGCTTTGTGGGCCTCGCTCAGGACCCTGTGCCCGCCAGGCAAGCACTAGACTCCCAAGCTACCCCTAGGTGGTTAATTGATAGCATTTTATGCCACAGGAATTTGTATTTTAGTTAAACAGCACATGAAAAATAATGACAATAATTTAAAGATATGCTTAAGAACATTATAGATCTGTATTAAGTGCCATTAATACTTTTCTTGTATTATGTAGCCTTGCCACTTGAGTTCACTTAAAAAAATAAATTCAATATTTCCCTGCTCTACTGATGAAGCCCTAAATTCTAAAATTTTCCCAAGGGCAGTAGTTGAGCTCCCCAGTGATTACTCCTGGTACGACCAGCTTTCTGTCTATATTTATCACTTGGTTAATTTGGTCATAGGGTTTCTTCCTTCCAGGAAGATGGTAATTGTATGGAATCGCTTTGATTAGGGATTTATAAACGTCACATTAATTTGGTCTTTTTGTTCTTTCACGGTAAGCTATTTATAACACGAAGATGGATTTTTATCCTTTGAGCAGATATGAAGAAAGAAATGGCTGGGCTTGTAGAATCATTCGTATTACGTTTTCTGAGCCTGTCCCATGTGTGGGGTGCATTTGAAGGGGAGCTTGGGAGCCACAGTGTCTACCTGTGTGGTCTGACCTTTGACTCTGGGCCACGTCCCAGCAGGTACTTGCTCTCCTGGGTTCTGGAATGCTCCAGAGGCTCCTGTAAAGGCTTAGTTCTAAGCCTGAGGAGGGTAGAAGTCTTAAGGAGTGGGACCCAATGGGAGGTCTTGGGCCATGGACATCAAGCTCTCAAAGAGTGTTACAGGGTCCCAGCCCCTTTCTAGCCCTGCTTTTTGCTTCCTGGTTGCCGTGGAGTGCACAACTTCTCTAGCAGTGCACTGCCTCCCTGCAGGCCCAGAAGCTGCAGAGCAGGCGCCCTCCCTGTTTCCAGACTCCTTCTCTCAGGTGTTTGTTGCAGGGAAGGGGAGCTGAGCGGCTGCTTAGCCAGATGATGTGCTTTATGTCTGTAGCTCAAGGGTTTAGGTGAGGGAGGATTGCTGTGAGTTCAAGGCTAGCCTGGGTGCAGAATGAGACCCTGCCTCATAACATAAATACGCAAAATGAAAGCTTTTTCAGCTCACAATGCATGGGGTTGGCAAAAGCTGAGTTCTCTGCGGGTCTTCTCACTATATGCCATCATAGAGAATGAAGATGGTGGGAGAAAGTGGTCCCCCTCGATACTCAAGGCCAGAGAGTGCAGGATGTAGCCAGGGCCAGGTTCGGTCTTGCTCCCTCCCGGAGCATACTCTCAGCTGGCCTACGGCCCTGCCACTACACCCTGCCTTTTAAAGGCTCACCACTTCCCATGAAACCATAGCAGGGTGGGGCAGTGATGGGAGCATGCAGCCATCGTCTTCCCCTTTGAGGTGATCCTTGCACAGGAGGGGAGAGGGCCAGGCCGTCTTCAGCATGTTCTGACGAAGATCTGTGAAACAGTGATTTGCCATTTGCTAATCTATGAAAAACTATCTCCTGCTGTAAAGTAAAAAGTTTTTGTTTTCTGCTACAATAGTCTGAGCATTCTGACTATTCTGAGCATTCTGTGTCTGGGGAAACAGAGTCTTTCTAGGTCCATCAGGATCAGCCACAAAGGTCCTAGTCCATCTTAACCCAGTCATTTTTAACAGTGTCTGTTATGATCTGTACAGCTAAGGAGAACTGGGCCACAGGTCCCTACCTTCAAGGAGGGAAGATAAACAATCCTAACACGTTAGGGCTCTGTCAGTCACAGGGCAAGCATCCTCTGGTCACCCGTGAGTTAGCCATTGATTACTATTCTGTGTGTCCTCCCTAAAGGACTCGTGGGGCAAGGTGTTTCACATCTATCATTTCTCTGCTCATGCTGCTGAATGTCATGTGACCTACAGGATTGCCCAGGCCAAGGGACTGGTCTGCTGGCCATGATCCCAAATTCTGTAGCTGTAGCCTAAGTGGCTAGGGACTTAGCTCCCTTACTTAAGGGCCATCAGACCTCCTTCCATAGCATTGGACCTGGTCATGGAGCTAAACGAGGTGCAAGAGCTTGTTCTGAGTTTAGCAGACGCCCTGGTGGCACGGACTGGTCTTCTGTGGCTCTGGGATCAACTGTTAGAGACAGGCATGGCGGCTGGAGAGTCCTTCCTTATCTGTAGCAGAGTCCTGGGGAAGTATGATAGCAGCTTGCATTAGTGTGTGGATACACAGACAGGAACGGGGTAGGCAGGCTCCTGGCTGACTTCCTTCCAGAGACGACCATAGGAGGAAGAACTGGAGTTGTCTTGAGAGTTTGTCTTGAGAAAGACACAGGGGTAGCCCATCTGTGCCATACAGAAGAAGGTGACAGTCCAGGATGGGCAGAGTCCTGTCACTCAAAGTGCCTGCAGGGCCAGCTGCTTGAAATGCGCACTCAAGGTCCCTGAGCCTTGTCCCTGCTCCCCTCAGCCAGCTTAGGCAGCCTGGGATCCAGTAGTGAAGAAGCCAAAGGACTCAAGAATGCAGGCTTGAGAGCAGGGCAAATTTAGCAAGGATGACAGCAGAAAGCAGTTTCAAGGGAAGAGAAACAGCCTAGTTTCGGTGCATGTCAGGACTCGGGAAATGGCACCATCACCAGCTTCACAGATGTCAGCTCAGCAGCAGCAACAGACGTTGCTAAAGGTGAGGACTTCCGGGAAGAGCAGAACACCAAAGAAGGGCAGCAGAGGCAGCAGCCATACCCCGTTCCTCTCAGAAGGCAGCACAGAGGCATTGTGGGTACCCAGCTCTCACTTTGTGACAATGTGGTGACTTGAAGGTTTCTTAAAACTAACTGCAGCTTTGGAAGTGAGGTGTGAGCGGCAGTTACGCCTGGCGACCCTGAGGCCCCCACACGGAAGCTCTCACATATGCTAAGACAATGGAGGCCCTGCATGGTTAAAACGTTTTAATGGAGAAAAATGGATGTGAGCAGCAGAATCTTAAATGCATTAGTTTTTGACATTGTGAAATTAATTGGCTCCCAAATATAGCCCTCTTCTGCTGTAAGTGGAGCTCTGAAGAGCCTCCCGTGTTCCCACTGCCATAGCCAACATCTCTGGGTTCCATGGTGAATAAAGGCCTCTTTGTTTAATTAGAGCTGAATAGTGTTTGAATAAGTTGATAATCCAATTAAAATTATATTTGCAGTTAATACAAAATAAAAAAAAAGGGTGACTTGTTCAGCAAATGTTTTATGAAAGTGCTCTGTACCCTGCAGAGGGCTGGAGGCGGGGTTACCCTGCAGTGAGCTGGAGGAGGCTGGGAAACGGGCCTTCCCTCAGAGAGCCTGGGGCCTCCACTTGTGGTGACCCAAAATGCTGTTGGGGCTCAGAGGAAAGTGGTTTTCTCTGCCTAGAGAAAGGGACACTTGCAGTGGCTTTGAAAGAACAGGAAGACTGTCATTTTAAAAGGGAGGCCACTTAGAGCACAGTAGAGGCCCAGGGAGAGAGGAGCTCTGAAGTACTGATGGGGGACAGCTATGACCAGCACTTCGCTCTCCCTGTGTCTAGTGGAGGCAGCACAGACTTCAAGAAGCTAAGACAAGCAATAAAGTGGGCTGGAAGTGCAGCTCAGTGGTAGATTCTTGCCTTCCATGCGGAAGGCCTGGGTTCATCCCTCAGCAAGGCCTTAGGGGAGGGGTTAGGGAGGAGGCAAAGAAATAGGTCAACATTTTAACATCCAGAACTTGGAGAGAGGGGGAGATGGAGGATTCAGAGCCCAGCGGGCTCCACTGTTAGGTCCAGGTGACTGCAACCCACAGGCCTTTGGCCCTTCTCTGCATGACATCCTTGAGTACCCACTGGGGCGCCCCACCCTCACCCACCCCACTCATTTCTCCTTCTTTGGGGTTTCCTCTGTCTGATGAAATGCCTTCTAGGGCCATGGTCACATCAGCTGTCCTGTGCTCCTCAAGCTGGACTCGGCTCAGCCACCAAGCCAAGAGCTGGCACTTTCGTCTGTTTCCCACTTTTATACAATATACAATAAACATTTGTACCATTCATCACTAAACACTGCAACTTTCTAGACAGTACAGTGGGTAGCTATGTAATCCCCATAGATGAGCACAATTTTGTCTTATCTATTTCATATTTCTCTTTTATTTTAAAAATTAATTACATGTATTCTTTGGCAATTTTATATATGCATATACTTTTAGAGTCACTATGTCATGTTCCTTCCCTCTCCCCAGAAGGAATTATTGCTCCGTTCACTTTGCCAAATATACAGAAATTATAGGCAGTATGTGTGATGATTGCACACTAGTTTGGGTTTATGGCACATGCCCTGTTTTAACCAGCCTTTCCCACAGCACTATTTGGAAGGTTACTGCATGTGACCTGGGTAGACATCTGCCTGGGCTTTACTGCTCACTGGCTGGCTGCACAGTATTCTACCTGACAAGCTGTCTTATTCAGCAAAGAGAAACCAAGCCCTTCCTCTCACCTTTGTCGAGACGATAGAGGCCCTCTAAACACCTTCTGTGTGTCCCTGGTACCCATGTGCCAGAGGTTCTCTGGACTGGACCTATAGTAGAAGTGAGCTCTTTATTGATCAATGTCATTCATTTATTATGTTATTATTTCACTGTTATGTTCTTATATTATTATGTTACATAAAATGTTATTGTCTCTTGAGACTTTAGGGACCTGGTTATCTGCTCCATCACTTAAACCTAGAACAACACCTTCAATAAATATCTGTTCAAAGAATGAACACATGCACATGACACCCCCGGGCGACTGTACTTACACTCACACCGGTTTGTGTAAATATTTCCATTTCCGACCTTCTTGCCCACACCTGGTTGCAGAGTGCATTTGCCAATCCGATCCCTATGGGCAGCAGCAGCATCGTCTCATTCGCATTTCTGTGATAGCTAACGAGCCTGGCTGTCTTCAGGTATAGCTACTGGCTTGTAGACATGTTCTCTTTGCCTTGGCTAAAGAGCCTCTGCTGGTCTCTGGGTCATATATGGTGGCTTAGGCTGTGCTTTATAGTGTGCCTGTTGACAAGTACAGGTTCCTATTTTGTCTGTCCATCTTAATTTTGTTGTTTATTTTGTTTTTTACACAGGTAGTTCATGCGGTCTCTGAACTCAATATGTAGCCCAGGTGGTCCTGAACTCAGGATCCTCCTACCTCCCACTCTAAGTACTGGGGTTACAGGCATGCGTAGCATGCGTGATGTGAGTGGCTGGCTATTCCCAGCTTTTTAGCTTTGCAGTTTTATTACTTGTTTACATTGACATTTTTACTTTTTCCTTTCCTGTAGTATAGCTTTTTAAAACTTATTTATTTTATTTTTATGTGAGTTAGTATATAGCCTGTGTGTATGTCTGTCACACATGAGGGTGTCATATCACTGTCTGTCACACACGAGAGTGTCACATCACTGGGTGTCACACACGAGGATGTCCATCACTGGGTGTCACACACGAGGGTGTCCATCACTGGCACTGCAGTTACAGATGTCAAGAGCTGCCTTGTGATTCCTCGGTGCTCTTACTTCTGAGTATACCTTCGCAGTATACCTTTAATTTCATTTTTAACATTATTAATTAATTAATTAATTTTTTTGGCGCAGGGCTTCTCTATGTTGTCCTGGCTGTCCTGAAACTCTCTCTATAGACCAGGCTGGCCTCAAACTCAGAGATCCACCTTTCTCTGCCTCTGAAGTGCTGTGATTAAAGTGCACCACCAGGCCCTTATTTCTTTTTTGGGTTTTTTTTAGTGATTTATTTTCATTTTTTATGTACCTTAGTGTTTTGCCTATATGTATGCCTGTGTAAGTTGGGTCTCCTGGAACTGTAGTCACAGACAGTTCCACCATGTGGCGCTGGGAATTGAACCCTGGTCCTCTGGAAGAGCAGTCAGTGCTCTTAATCTCTGAGCCATCTCTCCAGCCCTTTTCCTTTTTTTAAAAAAAAATACCATTTTCTCCTCATGCCCGCCATGCTCACGATTTGAAAGCGGCTCCTCTAACGTGCCGTTTCTTACTGCGCCAGTGTGATGTCAGCTGTGGGTTCTGGCAGGAACTGTTGTCAGGTTACTTGGTAAATCTTTGCAATCCTAGGATAAACATTTACAATTATAGATGGGTTTGTTTCATACTTTACTGGATCTGTTTCCAGAGAGTCTTTTTGGTTCTTAAACTTATCTATTTCCTTGGGGTCTGGTTTATTCTCTTCAAAACTTTGTTTTTACATTTTATTAGGTCAGGATTCTGTGCTTTGCTTTGTCATTTTCTTCGGGAGGGGCATCTGTCTCCATGGTTTCTGCGTACACTCTTCAGCTCCCACTGGTTCCATAGCCAAGTCACCAAACGTTGAGTCTGACTGCTGTGTGCCAGTATAGCAGGCTGAGGAGACATGAGCTGTTCTGGCATCTGAAAACCATCGCTTGGCAAACACTTGTTACACGGTTAGTGGATGATCTGCGAAGTCTCTAAATAATACAGTGACATGGAGAACTGGTCATGAGCTCGGGGCTTAGGATCAGATGAGCCTGGACTCAAACTGCTGTGCCGTCGGTTACTGACTGTCACTGCTGTGAACTGTTTACGGCCACAGTCTGTCCCTTCAAGCAGGACCTTGCGTGTGTGTTTCACAAAGTATATTGGAATATATGTGGTATAAAATGCTTAGCACGGTATCCAGCATACAGTGGGAATCAATCGAATGGAGCTGTCATTATTTGCATCCATCTTTCCATTTGTTCCCATAATTGCTTTATGAGATAGATTATTGTTAGCATTTGACAGATGTTTCATGAGCATGTGGGAACATTTAGTAAAATATTGTAAAAATGTTGCTTTTATTAATATATGTAAAAGGGCTTTGATCGATGTCAAATACCATGCAGATGGAAGGGAATGTCGTTCTGGGGATGGCTTAGGCCCAAATTCTTGTCTGCATTTGGAAGTGTCACTGCAGGAATCTAAAATCATGTATCACAAGAATCAGAGAAACAGCCTTACATTGTCTGAAAAAGAGGAACGAGAGAACAGATTGCAAAGATCATTTAGCAGGACTATCTAGACATTACTATATTGGAAAAAAACACCAAGATCAATGTGTGTGTGTGTGTGCGCGCATGCGCGCGCGGGCGCACACGCGCGAGCACTCATGCCAGTGTGTGCACGCATGCGTGTGCATATGTGCACGTGTGTATGTGTGAAGAAAACACCAAGATCAATGTGTGTGTTCATGTGTGTGCACATGTGCATGTCTGCATGTGTGCGCCTCGGTGTGTGAGTACATATGTACATATGGAGGCCAAGGTCAAGCTCAGGTGGTGTCACTCAGACAGAGTCCCTGCTTGCCTGGAACTTGCCATGTAGACCAGGTTGACTCACTGTGGAGCCACAGAGATCAGCTGTCTCCATCTTTCAACACTGGGTTACAAGTGTGTGTCACCATACCCAACTTTTGTTTTGTTTGTTTTTTGAAACAAGGTCTCTACGTAGCTCTAGCTGGAATGTGGTAAGTAGACCAGCCTGGCCTCGAACCCACAGATACCTGCATGCCTCTGCCTCCCCAAGTACTGGGAATAAAGGTGTGCGCCACTATACCCAGCTGACTTTTTTATAACATGGTCTCTGGCACTTAAGCTCAGGTGTTCATGCTTGTTAGTCAAGACTCCACTGTCTATCCCCCCCCAACAATAGAATCTTAAGTGTGAGCACGTCTGAGTTGTAAGATTATAGATCCCAAGTTTCTCCTGTAACCTGATGTGGCAAGAAAGGGGGAGCCAGCTGCACTGAGGGAGGAGAGCTGGGCATCAAGTCCCAGTACACTCTCCGGTGAAGTCCCGACTTCCAGCCGCATGCTGAGCCAGGGCTGTCAGAACTCACGTGTGTGTGTGTGTGTGTGTGTGTGTGTGTGTGTGTGTGTGTGTGTGCTTCTCAGAGAGCAAGAGTCCAGATTCCTCTCTCCCCCAAATCCAACTTGGTACACATGGTCTTAGGTTCCTGGTCCTCCTCCTGTGTCTGATGACTGCCCTGCGTGCAGCCAAAGTGAGTCACAGACCAGGCCTTTGGAGTTTCTGCCCGAGGTTGCTTTTCTCAGGAGTGGCCGGTAGAGGTCAGTGTCTGTAGAGGTGCTAGCAGCTCCTCTCTCCTGAGCGAGGCATTGCGCTCTGCTTGGAACTTACCTCTCAGCTCTTCTAGGCAACTTAGCCAGAACCAGTGCCCTTTCCATGAACTCCTGGTGAGCCCTCTTCCGACCTCAGGCGCCATCGGCTCATTTTTGCCTCTTTCTTCACACTTGCTAGGCTACAGTCTCGGACAGTGTCGAGCATCCCAGAACCTCTCTCTCCCCTGCCCGTACTCTTTCTGTTTCATTCTCTCTTCAGAAGCTCGCCCCCTTTCCCATTTTTGTGCATGTGCCTGTGTGTGTGTGTGTGTGTGTGCATGTGTGGGGGTGCACATGTACCTGTGCGCATTCATGTTTTGCCTGTGTGTAGGTGTGTGTGTGTTTACATGTGGAGGAACAACATAGGTTTTGGAATCCTCCTTGGAAATTCTTCCATCTTATGCAGTGAGTGAGTCAGGATCTTTCGGTCAAACACGGAGCTCGCCAGTACCTCTAGTCTTGCTAGCCACCTTGCTCTAGGGATCCCTGGCTCTGATATCTGAGACGGCAATCACCAACTACCAGGGGGCGACTGTTCCTGCCCGGCACTTACATGGGTTCTGGGGATCCAAACTCCAGTCCTCACATACCCGTAACAACTGCTTTAACCACCAAGCCATCTCCCCTGCCCATGGTACTCTTTTTCAAAACCCCATTCTGAATGGGGTGAGCTGCTGCCTTTCCTTCCCCACAGAATGAAGGTCAAACTGTGGCAAGCACCTGGCCAGCTTTTTCATTGCTAGCCTAGGATGTTTCTCAATCTGCAGTTCTCAGAGCCCCAGGCACCCCCGAGATCCTGTCAGGGTGTCTGTGAGGTCCAAGCTGTGTCATCAGCGCAGCGCTAAGACATTGTTTACTCTTTTCATGGCATAGATGCTGGCCCTGCCACAGTAAACACAGTGATCAGTTAAACCACTGGCTACTAAGTGCTGGTTAAGATGGTGACAGCAGGGACAGGGAGCTGACTCGGTAGCTAAAGGCCACCAATCCCCATGGGGGAAAAAGAGAATAAATTCTCAAAGGTGTCCTCTGACCTCCACACATACACTACGGCACTTGTGTGCACGCACACACAAAGAAGTGCTATCTGCTTTTAAAGACAGTAACCACATGCTGTACGTGGTCTCTGTGTTTTCGTGGTCATATGCCCTCTCACTATGAGACTGGGTTGCTTCCTACCATACTAGCGAGGCGCCTTCTTTCACAATTTAAAACCAAGAGAATGTCAGGCGCACTTGAGACAGTCGTTGGACTTAAGGCAGGAAGACAACATGCCTTTGATCCAAATACCGAGCATGGACTACAGGCGCTTTTGTCTAGACCTTGAAGCTGGAAGTCACACCTTTAATCTGTGTGACATCTCCTGCTGCAAGGACAATGGAAGAAGAAAGGTGGGGTGTTAGTTCTCTCTCTATCGAGGGCCTTGAGTACCAGCCTCAGTACCTACCCCTCAGGGCTCTGAACTGGATGTCTACAGCAGCCGAGGATCTGAGTGTAAAAATTAAGTTTAAGTAATTAAAAATAAAAAAGACAGTCCTTGGTGAAACAGGTAAAAAATTCAAAAGAAAAAGAAAACAAATCTCAGTCCTTGTTATACCGTTGGTGCTGATGGTATTGGAAATATTGTGTGTGACAAATTACCAAGTAAGCAAAGGTGCCTCTGCTGCGCGTGGAAACACAGAGAGCCCTTGTGCTTGTGTGAGTTGTAAGTGGCCACAACTGGGAGGGTTTTCATGAGGAGAGAACTGGCAGAGAAGCTATTGCCTTGAAACAGAAAGACACAAGCTTCTGCCTTCGAGGAAAACAGGTTTGGAATCTTTAGGGAGCTCGTGCCTGCCACTGTGTGCTGATCGGCTTTCTAGGATTTAAAGACAGCGTTTCACTCTGTAGACCAGGCCGGTCTCGAACTCACAGAGATCCTCCTGCCTCTGCCTTCCAAGTGCTGGGATTAAAGGCATGCGCCACCACTGCCCAGTGTGACCTTTTTTTTAAGCCAAAAGTCACATGGAGGACGGTGACGTCCTGATGATGTGTCGTGGACACCCATTTGGACGATCCCAAACATCTAAACCATAGTGTGGCAGGATCTGCAGGACAGAGAGTGTCCAAGGACCTAGCAGAGCATGGGTCTTTGCTGACAGCATGCAGACTCTGCCTTGCATGTTACCTAACACGGCACCACGTGACAAGACAAAACTTGATGTACACCAGGGTTTATCATATAGCCTTTCCCCCAATACAGCAGATTGAACATAGAAACAGGTGGGAGGATCTGACCACCCCCCCCCGCCATGTGTGTGTGTGGTACCTGCCTTGCTCTGCCTCCCCATAGAGTCCCTGGTATTAAAAAAAGAGAAGAGGGGGGCAGTGGTGGCACACATCTTTAATCCCAGCACTCATGAGGCAGAGGCAGGCAGATCTCTGTGCTGTCGAGGCCAGCCTGGTCTACAGAACGAGTTCAAGGACAGTTAGATGTGTTACACAGAAAAACCCTGTCTCAAAAAACCAAAACCCTGGACATAAAGGTTCAGCTTCCAGCCTCCCATCACATCACTCTTAATATTCCAAGACTATCCCCTAATCCCTTCTTTCTGTCTCACAGTCCTTTTGCTTGGGCTGACTGCCTTGTGCTTCAAGGTTTCTGCACATGTCAAAAATGGGCACCCTAACCCCAGCTCTCCCCACACCCGGCTCCCTCTCACCTGTGCGGCCTGAGAAAGCCTCTCCTTGCCAGCATCTACTGAGTCTGCTTCCATTGCCTCCCTCTTAGACGTCACGCTACTGTCTTTCATAATGTGTTCTACCTTCAGATAAAATCTCATTGCGTCACTCCTTGATCTTGTTCCCTCTGCACCTATCTTACAAGTGCCTCCTCTGTTGCCCGTTGTATTAATCACCACCTGTCTGTAGAAGACAGCTGAGAAATAAAGGACATTTTCAGTGTGAGAGCAGTCAGTTCTCCGTCGTTTCCCCGCGATTTCATGTATCGTTAAGAGTGCTCAGGTACCTCTTTACAGACGCAGCTATAATTTACTCTGTGTTGTTGGTTTTTTCCCTCCCAAGCCCAGGAAGAAAAGCATCTGGTGATCATTAATGAGGCCAATTTTCCTGTCTCTTGTAGTTGGGAAGCCCTGGCGTGTGTGCTTGTTCCGCATGTCTGCCCCTCCTCTTGAGCTCCAGCCCTCGGGTAGCCTCAGGATGGCTGGGCATCAGCTGCAGTCTTTGATTTTCTTTGCAAAGAAAAACAACAACAACAGTGGGTTATGTGGATGAGCCCCCTGCCGTGGGACTGAGAAAGGCTTGATAGGGTTTTCTCAGTGGAACTGTTAAGAGAGCTTTGTGGGAGCTCAGGCTCTGCGCGCCCTTGGTTGACGAGGTGTGGTCATGAAGCAGCTCCTGGGACTGATGATGCTGGAGCCTTGGCTCCTCTCTGAACCTGGTTTTCCCACTGAAAGATGAATGGCTTCTGGGGAGCCTGGTGCGGAGGAGAGACACGTGCATGGAAACACCTGGGTCTTCTCTCCAAAGAACAGAGTCTATGACACCCGAAAGGTCTATGCAATGATTTCCACTCTGCATGTGTGCAGACTTGTTCCTGTATACACATGTGTGCACATGTATAAATCTAGAATGCCCACCTGTGCCGGGTCCCTGCCTGTTCCTGGGATGCAGTGGGGGCAGATGAGTGTGTGCACGTCAGCTCTGAAGGATTCGTATGTATATAGTGGAGCTCTGTGGAGTGTATAACCAGCCCTGCTCCAAAGCACCACTGTGGGGACAGGGTGGACCAACATGTCCTGCAGTCTTAGAGCAGGAGCTGGGGAATGGGTGCCAATTAGGAACGGTGGCAATTTTCAGCTGAAGAACTTGAGGGAAGTCATTTTGAATGAGATGATTTAGCCAAGGTCAGTGGTGTACACTTGACACCCCACAGCTCAGGAGGCTGAGGCAGGAAGAAGGTAAAAGGTAGCTTGGAACCACACAGTGAAACCCTGTCTCACAGACGGGGGGAGGGGAGGAAGAGAGTGGGCAGGAGATGTTTTATCAAGTCTAAATCATAGCTCAATGACAAATACCACAAGAATCCAGATGGGGAGAGAAATCAACATGCCCTAAGAAAGGTTCTGAGGGGGATAAAGAGAGGAGCTACAGAGCTACAGGACACACCAAAACTTTGAGTCTCTGGAGTCCTCTGGAATCCTGTAGCTAACTCAGATGGCCAGGTGACAGGACAGGGCCCCCCTACAGGGTTCTCTGCAGTGTTACCTAGAAGCAAGCTTCCAGTATTCAACCACCATCTCAATGGTTTGTGGGCATTTCAGGTTTGCGTGAACAAGGATTTGAACATTTCATAGAGTCTGGAATGGCGTGGGGAGATGGTCAGGCTAAAAAAGCTTGAAAACACATCACTCCCATTCAAGTAAGTAGTCGCTTACTTTAACTTTTCAAACCCGTAGCCTCCTTAGTAGTCTTTCTGGGAGAGGTCGGCATACACTTCAGGGGTTCCGTTAGCACGAGCTCTTTGCCCCGGGCACATTAGATCATTACCAGGCGCTCACAGCGTTTGACAAATGGGACAGCTGCCGCTCAGGCAATTTCCCAGTGAATGGCTGAGACAGGTGGAGTGGGAAGATAGCCCGCCTCGCTGAACAGGGGCAGCTAATACTAATCATTAGGTCTTTGAACCTTACCATGTTCCCAATTAATGGGTGAATAAAGTGAAACAAGTAATTAGATGGATTCCGCCCCACTAACTGTGCTTCCCGCTTGAGTGCCTCCCACCTCCTTACCACTCAAGGCAGAGCAGCGATTCCATTGCAGAGACGAGCAGAGTGGGCTTAGGATTCTCGTAACACTAATAGCTGCTAGCTACTGAGAACACAAAATGGGCACTTAGGATGAGCTGCATTTGTGCAGGGATGTTGGTGTTTGAGCAGTGATGACATACCAGCTCCGTCTTAGAGTCACGAAGCTCAGGATGAGGAAAGTGTGATGTGCCGGGGCGGCCAGCCTGGGTGCAGGGTCTTCCTTTCTCATCCTCAGCCCCAGATGCACCCTAGCTGCCTGGCCTCAGGTGGTCTGGCTAGCCTACTCCTGACGCGACACTGAGTGTAAAGACTTTGACCAGCCAGTGAGCTTTGTTGTTGGATGGCATGTTGTAAGCTGTGGGGCATGGTTTTAGGACTAATGTCACTGAGATAACACCAGTTTACGTCTGTACTTTGTCCTGAATGACCCCTTTGGGTAGTTCCCTCCAATTGTGTGAGTGAAGCTGACCTCCTGGAGGCCAAGCCTCGAAGGTTCCATAGCACGATTAATAAAAACTCTTAGCTAGAAATTGGGGTTCAACATGAAGATCAGAAAAGTAAAGCAGCCAGCCACTGGTTCTCACCTCTACCTCAGTCCGAAATGGAGATCCAAGAATCTCAGAATGAGACTGTGACTGAGAGCTGTCTCCTCCCATTTTATAATCCTCTCGAGGGGCTGGGAATAAAGACATGAACCATTGGGATTAAAGGCATGCACTGCCCGGTTTCTGTGATAAACTAGTGTGGCTACTGGGATTAAAGGTGTGTGTCACCACTGCCTGGTCTGTAAGGCTGATCAGTGGGACTGTTTTACTCTCTGATCTTCAGGCAAGCCTTATTTATTAAAATACAAGTGAAATGCCACTACAGTTCCAAGCCTTTCTCTCTCCCTGGGGACTCTGTGTGTTTGGGACTGTAACCTACACAATCACAGAACTCTGTAGCTGACAGTGTGGCTCAGGTCATCGCTCCCTCTAACTTGCTCTACAGACAAACAGGCTTCCCCTGAGTCTCAGTTTCCTCAGAGGAATTAGATGAGTCACCCTTAAGGAACTCTTCTGGCTCTCATGTTTCTGGAACCTTCTGTTTATTGATCTTCTCATGTTTATTCCCCACAAATGAAGTCCTATCCACCATGTCACTAATCACCAATATTTAATTTAGCCACTTAAAAATGGACTTTCCTTAGAAACATGTAGAACTTTGTTTTCTTCATTAATTATTATTATTATTGAAGTGATTTGTTCTTCATTTCAATCATTTTGTCAAAAGGAATATAGATAGTCATTCAGCTCCGACTTGCCAATTCAGAGAAACCCAGTGACCAGCCTAGAGACACACTTTGCTTGAGCGTGTGTCCTCAGATTGTGTGTTCTTCCCCGTTCAGCTGGCTGGTGTCCAGGCACTTAAGGCTCTTGGTGCTGGAGGCCTTGCCTTGGTCATCCTTGCCCTTAACACAGAGCCCACTTCAGAGTGAAAGCAAGCAAGCATGTGTGTAAGGAAAAGAATAAGAGTTTGTCTCCCTCCCGCTCCACCTGCTGGGGTCACCAGTCTTCGCATACCGTCCTGTGTCACAAGCTGCCAGTGTCCTCAGCCCTCTGAAGCAACACAACCACTTCTGGAAACTCCATGTGGCCGTGGGGCCTCTGGACTCAGCTGGTGTTGAAAGATCCTGTTTTGGCAACTGAAGCTATCTGGACCCCAGAGGCCCCACTTAATGTCAACAAAGGTGGTAGCCGATAGACTAAAGGGTTTCTTTCCCAAATGAGAAGAAATGAGTCACTTTATGTTAATGTGACGGATGTATGTTGTCTGTACATAAAATTTAATGAGTTTAGTGTTAGATTATAAGATACTTCTATGTATGTGTGCTGTATGAGTGTGTGTATGGTAGTGTGTGCATGTGGTGTGTGAGTGTGTGTGTGGTATGTGTGTATATGTGTGGTTTTGAGTGTGTGTGTGGTATGCATGTGCATATGTAGTGTGTGAGTATGTGGGTGTGTTAATGTGTGTGTATAAGTGTGTGTATACGTGTGTGTGGTATGTGGTGTGTGCGTGGTGTATGAGTGCATATATGGTATGTGAGAGTGTGTGTGTATGTGTGGTGAGTGTGTGCGTGTATGTGAATGTACATGGAAGCCGGAGGCTGATTTAGATGTCTTTCTTTGTTCTCTACCTAATTCTTTGAGATAGGGTCTCTAAGTGAACCTAGAGCTCATAGATTTCTCCAGGTGGGCTGGAGAGTGAGCCTTGGGAACCCTTCTGTCCCCGTCCCCGCAGCACTGGGGTACAGGTACATGCCACACGGATGTCCACTTGTTTGCACAGCAGGCACTCTGTCAACCCAGCTGTCCCCAGCCTATGTTTATATCTTGACTGTGGTCTCCTGGGAATATGTACATATTTAAATTTGTCATTGCATAGTCTAAATATGTGAAAAATGTTATAAGAATTATACCCCAGCTAGGCGGTGATGGAGTACGCCTTTAATCCCAGTACTCAGGCGGCAGAGGCAGGCAGATCTCTGGCCAGACTGGTCTACAGAGCGAGTTCCAGGACAATCAGGTTACATAGAGTAACCCCCTCTCGAAAAAACAAACAAACAAACAAAAACTTACACCCCAATAGAGCTGTAACTGACGATTGTCAGCTTTCCAGGGAGAGTCCTCTTTCAAGGAGAGTCTGACTGGGAAGTCATTCCAATGTGATTCCTCGGTCTGTCTGGATCAGATCTCACCACATGGTGCCCTGCTCGCCCACTGTGGTACTTTAGGATTGAGGCTCACAGGGCACCCCATCAAAGTCGCACAGCTGTGTGTCCTAGGGCATCTCTCCACAGAGAACACTCATCGAACACAGAGAGCACTCCGTGACTGATAAGAACCTCAAGGCTTTTAGGTCACAGGCCTCAAAGAAAGACCCATCTCGGTCACATGGGATATACAAGTCACTGAAATCATTCTGCCATCTGCAGCCTCCTGTGCTCTGTGCCCGAGAGCAAAGCACAGCCCAGCCGCTAGGCTACACAGCACTGTTCACAGTGCACCCTAGACCTCTTTGCCCAGCTAGCTCTGTGGGTGTCTGTGCAGGACGGCAGTGTGTGCGGTCTTCCCCACACTTCCCCACTTTTCCTTCAAAACACGGCCCATTGCTCTGCATTCTTGTAGAACTTATGGATTGCTTTATTATCAGTTTACATGTTGCTGTTGTTGTTATTGTTATTGTTGTTGTTGTTGCCGTTGCTGCTGCTGTTGTTGTTGCTGTTGCTGCTGCTGTTGTTGCTGTTGTTGTTGCTGTTGCTGCTGCTGTTGTTGCTGTTGTTGTTGTAACTTCCTGGGTACACAGAAAATGGGCCTCAAACATCTCTAGATTTCTTTACCCAGGAATGCCTGACCCTTAGCGAGAACTCCACCAAGCATTTTCTCAGATTTACTGGCTTAAAACTGGCTCATAGTTCAGAGAGAGGCAGTTTATAGAGGATCACGGTGCTGGGATTTGTTGCACAAAAGTGGTAAACATGGCTATCAAGTTTCGGGGACATGGTGACTAATGAAAAGAGCTGCCTACCCAGCCTCCATCCTCGCAGCTCAGGCTGCATGCTGAGTCAGACTTCACTTTTCTCAGCAGAGCTGTCTGGTGGGCGAGGCAGTGGTCCTAACCCTCTGTGACTGTTGGCCTTGTCAACTTGATACGGCCTAGAATCTCCTGAGTAGGGAGACTCAATGAGGGATTGTCCAGATTAGGTTGGCCTGTGGGCACATCTGTAAGAGATTGTTGATTAAAGTGGTAAGATGTGACCCCTGTGGGTAGCACCACCCCCTAAGCTAGGGATCCTGAACTGTGGAGGAGTAGAGAAATTCAACATGAGCAGTGCCCTCAATCTCCGCCCCTGTGACTTCCCCACCATGCTGCATTGTAGCCTCGACCCATGAACAGGAGTACATACTTTCCCTCTCACGTCGCTTTCGTTAGGATGCTGTTTATCACAGCAACACAAAATGGACCTAAAATACCTCCAATACAGCGGGTGCTGGTAGGAGGTGGAGCCTGTGGAGGGATCAGATCATGAGAGCAGACCACTACGAATGGGATGAGTGTCTCATAAAGGGGATCCAGGGGTCCCCTCTCTCCTTCTGAGCAACCTCAACCAGACTCTGCTGGTCCCATCAGGTTTCCAGGCTCACGAACAGAGAGATAACAGCCGTGCTGACCAAGCCACACAATCTCATTCCCCACCACGGCAGGCAGCACTGGGCAACTACGTTCAGCTAAATCAGGAAGCTCATAGCAGGTCTTCGCGGCAGCCAGGGCCCCCCACCTCAGCCTGAGGCCCCCCACCTTGTGCCACAGGATGCTAAGACCCCCACTTCAGGGGGCTGTGATATTCTTAGCAAGCATCTGAGGGAACACGCATCAACCCTGAGTAAACAATGGGACAGGGAAGGAAGAGTTGTTTTCAGATTCTAGGCAGAACAAGGGCATAGGCCATGAGGCAGCCAGTGGAGGGAGCCCTGGTACTCCTGCCTGGGGGCTTTGTCTGCTGGGGTGGTTGTGAACCCCACAGGGCAATGCCCCCCAGGGTTACTCCTGGCCCTGAGCCCCAAACTGGGCCCCTGAGAAGCCAAGACTCTACGTATAAAAACCATGGCAGGTGCTTGTGAAGAGGAACTTCAAAGTACATGTTAGGATCCTCTTCCAGCTCAAAGATTCAAACACCCTGTGCGACATGAATAACCCTGGAGCCCTCACCTGGGTAAACTGATATCTTTGTAAGGAGAACACAGCACCTGGGGGAGATTGACAGGATGGGATTCTCAGAGCCCCTGCAGCACAAAGTGAGAAGAAAATGCTTTATCTTCTAAAGAGCGGCTATGCCTTTCATCCCGAGATTAAGGCAACTGCCTTCCTCCCCAGTGAGTGCTGCTCTTGATCAAAGGATGGTGTGGGAGTAGAACAGTGGAGGCCATCCGTCCATCCCTCTGTCCATCCATCCATCCATATTTTCATCCATCCATCTATCCATCTGTCCATCCCTCTGTCCATCTGTCCATCCATATTTCCATCCATCCGTCCATCCATCCGTCCACTCATCTATCCATCCGTCCATCCCTCTGTCCATCTATCCATCCATCCATCCCTCTGTCCATCCGTCCATCCCTCTGTCCATCCATCCATCCATCCATCCATCCATCCATCCATCCATCCATCTGTGCCACAAACCTGTCCAGGCTGTGTGAACATCAAGAGTCAATGGTTGAATGCTGGTTACTGACGTGGGAGCCTGTTGTGGGGAACCTGGGAAGAAAGCCTTTCACCCCAGGAGTGTCTGAGGGCTTCCCTGTATTTAAAGACTCGGTATATGTAAGACAAAGAGAAGAGAGGACATATCCAACACAGGAGACAGCAAGAGAAAGGTCGAGAGTCACCCACAGCCTGATGTGTCTAGAGAACAGGAGGTGGGTGGGTGTGCAGAGCTGGAAGACTGCCAAGTCATGGAGGTCAGGCAAGCAGAGCAGGCTCTGAGGAGGTGTGACAACCTTTGGTGGGGTAATTACCCTCCCAGGTCCCCACCTCCAGCAGAGGGGTAGGGGCTCCTCTATTTGTCATGCTCTTTAGCTCCTGGGGCTTCCTGTCAGAAATGGCCCAGTGGAAAACTGGCCTGCAATCCTGCTGGTGATATTGGAGGGCTATAAAAAGAGCCATTCAGAGGAGAGATGAAGACGGAGGTGAGCGTCCCGTGTTGCTCCCGCGCCCCCTTAACCCCCACCCCACACCCAGAACTGGACCTGTTCTCTTTGCAGTCATAAGAGAAAATTCTTGTAATAAGGCCATACAATTGGATTCAAATAGGTTGCAAAAAAAACAAAATCAATATTTTTGCAATTTGGTTCACCACATAGATTTCCCCATACCCTAACCTGCTTATAGACGCTTTGGTGAGCTTCTATTCCCTTGTGACAAATGGTTGTTCCAGGGAGTTAAAATGTCTCTCACAAACTGGAGGAAATCTCTGGAACAAATTTTGGATGATAAAGTGGCTGGGCTTGACAATTTTTCTCAGGTTTAAAAAAAGAAGAAGGAAAAGCAAACAAAACTCACATGCTTGTGATCCCCACAGGTATTTCTGTGGGAAATTGCTTGAGCCTGGTTCTCTCTCACTCAGAGCTGGACTGGAGCTATTCTCCCCACTTCTGCTTCCAGGTCCACCTGGGAACTCCTACCCTCCTGACTCTGCAGAGGCAATTCCCTCCTAACACCTCCTAAATCTCCACTTGCTTTGTGATTAAAGCGAATCAGCCATCCTGTGACTAGCTGGGTCTCCAGCCGTGCACACAAAGCAGAGCTGGGTAATAGCCCCCAATCACTGCTCAGGGCAGTGCAGGGTGGCCTGGCAGTCAGGTGGGAAAGAAACACCTGTCTCTGCTCACAGCTGTCACTGAGCACCTCTGGGACCCAGGAGACCTGGAGGGCGACTCCAGCTGCCGTACAAACTGTGCAGAGAGCCAGCACCTCCTCCAGCACGAAATAAACGTCAGCCTAGGGAGGTGGTGTGTCTTCAGACACAGCGAGGCTGAGACCTGGGCAACAGCGCAGAGCTGTATGCTGATCAACCTCAGTTTCTACACCTGTGACATAAAAAGGCCGCACCCTGGGCCTTGGGGAATTAAAATGTACCTGGAACAGCAATGCCAGTCAGGATTTTTCTTTTTTAAGATGGAAGCTTCATATAGACCAATCTGGGCATAAGCTTGCTGTGCAACCAAAGAAAACCATGAATTTCTAATCCTTCTGCCTGAGTGTTGGGATTACATGTGTCTATCAGCAAACCTGATTTATATGGTGCTGAGGCTAGAACCAAGGGTTCTAGGGAGGATGCTGGCCTAGCATCTTCCTCCCAGCTGAATGACATCCTGAGCCCGAGGACAGCCTAGTGAACACTGGCTTTACCTGTAGGCAGATGATTTCTTTTGGAGTTTGGCTGGAGGCAACCTCCAGCCCCTGGCATTCATCCCAGCCCCACCCTGGCCTGGGAGTTGCGTTTGTCTGGACCACTCCCACTGGGTATTTAAGTGAGCTCCCAGAGGAGAAACACGTGGTTCCGGGTTTGCATGCGGTCCCTGGTTTCCTGTCTCCCCGCCATGCTCGGCCACCCGAGAGCACCGTATCTAATAAAACGATGGGCATTTTAATTTGGTTTGATCTGACCTAATTGGATTTCTTTGCGCCGGCGGAGCCACTCCTCTTAGGAATTTTATCCTAACAGTAAGGTGTTTTTGCTTTGCTTTAATTATGATGCCAATGCTAAAAAAAAAAATCCAAATTTGAGAAAATATAAAAAAAAATTTCTACCAGTGTCTACCCACCCCCCTGCAAATGGGGCTCTCCCAGCGCACAGGCTGCTGTAGTTCCGCTGGCTTCTGACATAAGTCTTGTCCCTCGTTGCTCTGCTTTAGTGGTGGGAAAATGTCCTCAAGTCCTGTCAAACAGTAATTTATCCCCATTGTCAGATGCTTCTGAAGGGCTCAATTTTGCTCTTCTTTAAATAGAGCAGAGCCACGGGATTACTGAGTCAGGGAAGTGGGCATCTTTAAAGCTCCTGGTGCTGCCCTGCCCTTCCAAAGGATTGTAGCCGGTGATTACCTTGGCTGCAATCAGCATGGGATGACTGTTCCTGGAGCTTAGACGGTTCGGGTACCATCACTGTAAAACTAGTTGCCGATTTAGTTGTTGTCAGCTGATGTAAAAGTGTATGGGTCTTTGACTATTATGAGGCTATGTTTCCGTATGGCCTTGCATTTTGTTTATATTTCACTTTGCGGAGATGTTTCTAGCCCTTGGTCATTAGCCTTTAGAATGTGTGTGTGTGTGTGTGTGTGTGTGTGTCCATGTGTGCGTGCATGTGTGCAGGTGTCAGTGCAGAGGCAGACGAGGACAGGGGAGCTTGCCCTTACACTCTCCATGTTATTCCTTTGGGCTGGGGTCTCTCCCTGGGGCTGGAACCAGGCTGCTGACCAGCAAACCCCATCAATCAATCCTCCTCTCTCTGCCCCCACGCCCATTCCCTAGCACTGGGGTGTAGGTGTAATTAAGGAACTCCACAAGAGCCCAGATAAAGGATAACAACTGTTTATTTAGGGAACACGCACAATAAGAAAGCTGCCATAGTCCACCGCTCTGTCCGTGCTGGGAGCTGTGTACAGAAACTCAGACCACCAGCCAAGAAAGTGAGCATGCCCTATGGGTCAGTACCAAAAGGCTATTGGCTGAATGAATTCCCACAACACCTCCCCCTTTTGTCTAAATAAGAGGGTTCTAAACCTAATATAAAACTATACACAATAGGAAAAAATATCAAGTGTTGTCCGGGACAAAGAAAAGGCAAAAACACATACAAAGCAGAACTACAACCAACATGAAGAGCATCAAGCAAGAAGCACATGCTAGATGTCCAGTCTAAAGTAATTAGCAAATAACAGAGATTATTTCAATAGTTGTCCTACCCTGAGGAGTCTAAGTCTTGTGCTAAAATGTCTTAGCTAAGTCATGAGAGGAAAGTAGCTGTGACTATCTAGTCTTTAGCCCCATCAAAGATTTGAGAAGGAAAATAATATTACCCGAGTAAGCAGGAAGTGCAAGCAAGCGACTTCCAAAGGTAAAGAAATGACAGAGACAGCTGGCTGCCTGGGCAATCACCCAAAGTCTTATTTGCATCTTTGGGACAACCAACTTTGGCTAAAGCCTAGAGTATCTGGCAGACCATTTTCAGAGGGAGGAAAACTCAAAAGAAGCATGTGTAGTGATGGCACCAAACCATCCAAGTTCCAGCAACCATCATTCCATGCTGATTGCAGCCAAGATAACCACTGGCTACAATCCTGTTTGGTTGGAAGCATCACCCCAGCTCCCTGGCATCCATTCTAAAATGTTTGGGTGGAACTTTCCACCCAAACCCCCTCCCCTCGGAATTGCCACAGTCCAGACTCCACCTCTGAGAAAGCCCTCCAAATGGTGACCCCTCCCCAGAGAGGGTCAAGACCACCCCACAGGCTATTTAAACTGCCCCCCAGAGACCGAACACATGGTCCTTCTGGTTCTCCTTTCTCCTCTGCGTGGTTTTCCCTGTCCTTCTTCCCGGGGCCCTGGAGGGCCACCCAGGAGCACTGGCATCCACTAAACCCGAGCTTTTTCTAATTTGTAATTGATTTGATCTGATTTGGATTATTATGTCAGCAGAGAGGCTTATCGGGTCAAAAAAAAACCTTTGCGAATCCTTTGGAAGAACAGGGCAATGGTGGCAAATGGTGGCACACACCTTTAGTCCCAGTACAGAGGCAGGCAGATCTCTGTGAGTTCAAGGCCAACCTGGTCTACAGAGCATGTTCCATGACAGTCAAGGCCACACAAAGAAACCCTGTCTTGAAAAATAAAGAGAGAGAGGGGGAGGAAAGGAAGGAAGAAAGGAAGGAAGGAAGGAAGGAAGGAAGGAAGGAAGGAAGGAAGGAAGGAAGGAAGGACTGCAGCGGTGACCTTGGAGGTGTGAGTTGGCCACAGAGTCGTGGGTGACCAGCATAAATGCACACGGAGGCACCATGTGGTGGAACCACATACCTGCACTTCATCCTTTTAAAGGAATGAAGTCCTGGAGAACAGAAACACTAGCTGGAGGAACCTAAGGGTTACCAGTAAGTTCTTCTATAGATCTACCCCATTGTGCCTTCTGGGTGAGCTCAAGCTGGAAGGTTTTACCCAGACTCCAGCAGCTGAGGCTGAGGGCTGGCTGACTGCCAGATATGTGCACCCGAAAAATGTTACCTCTTCAGCTAAGACTGCTCCCCGCACAGGCCACCAGCATCTTCCTCTCCCACCAGAGGCCACCAAGGCTAGTTCAACCAGCTTCCCTTGTCCCCTCTGGTCTGCAGGGTTCCGCTCGGGCTCTCCCTGCCCCTCACGCTCCCTAATTGAAGCGACTCTTAACTTGTGTTTGGGAGAACTGAAATCCTCAAGGTGCTGGAAAAGCACACAGAAATAAATCAGTAGGTGCCGGATGGCTCCCGAGGGGGGCTTGGCATTTGGAGGGGGGGTAGGGATTACTGAAGTTTAATTTACACAACAACTGTGCTTCTAAAGGGGTGTGTGAATCAGTCCAGAGGTGGTTGAAAGGCAACGGGGATGGGGATTGTTACTTAAAAGACCCCCATAGTGAGTTCTTTTGTAAAACAAATCTTAGCAAGATCCAAAGTCTGCCCTTTGCCCTTCAACCCAAGTGGATTAACAGGACCCTTTGGACTTTATCACACCTCTGCCTACCTGCCTGGGCTAAAAAAAGTTCCTAGTTTAAAAAAAAAAAAAAAAAAAAAAAAAAAAAAAAAAAAAAAAAAAAGAGCATGAGGGCCACATTTGTGGATTCAAGGAAAGAAAAAAGTGGCATGTGGGATTTAACTTCACTTCCTGAAGGACCAGGGACTTCTTCCCGCCTCCTGCCAGCTGGAGCCTTCTTCCTCTATCGCAGGCCTAACAACAAATTAGTCCCTCTTAATTTATCCTCTGGTGAATCCTTCTGTTAACAAAGATTAGTGTTATTAATTAAAGGGTCTTAGAAATGTGTGCAGATGTCATGACAGTTGGAAAGCTCAGGATGCTCTCAGCGTCTGTGGGTCAGCAGGTGTCCCCTAGGCACAGGGGGGCCATGAAGGTGAGGATACCCTCGGTGTGAGTGTGAGGACTCCCTCTCTGACTAGGCGGGATAGGAAGACCGGGACAGATAAAGACCCCTCATTCTGCAGACTAGCTGATGTCTCTTCCCCAGATGTCCCTCTATTCCAGAACAGTAACATTCTCTTAAGGCCTTCCTCCCTAGCTGTAAACTGAAGGACTCTCACCAGATACCCCGTTTTCAGTGAAAGGACACGTCCTGACCACCCCACTCCATGCAAGCCCAATCGCTCTGGGTTTATTTTATTAGACTGTAATCCCTGTCCAGCCAGCTTCAAATCTCAGTTATTTGGGGGGGGGGGGAAGGAAAATAAGTTTCTTAGCACCCTTTGAGATGTCACTTGAGAGCCAACAAAATGGCATTAATCTACTGCTAAGGTAGACACCCAGGCTCTCTGGTGAGTCTTGTTTTCTTCCCAAATGCTTTTATTAACCTTTGTACACACAAATATAAATTTGTCTGTGTGTTTGTGTATGTGCATATATGTGTGTGTGATATAGGTGTGCATAAGTGTGTGATGTATGTGATATAGGTGTGTGTGTGAGTGTATATGAGTGTGTGGTGTATGTATGTGTGATATAGTTGTGTGTATGTGTGTGACAGTGTGTGATATAGTTGTTTGTGTGTATGATAGTGTATGTATGTGTGTGATATAGTTGTGTGTGTGACAGTGTATGTATGTGTGTGATATAGTTGTGTGTATATGTGTGACAGTGTGTGTATGTGTGTGTGATATAGTTGTGTATGTATGTATGTGACTGTGTATTTGTGTGTATATATGTGACAGTGTGTATGATATAGTTGTGTGTAAGAGACAGTGTGTGTGATATAATTGTGTATATGTGTGTGACAGTGTGTGTGTGGTATAGTTTGTGTCACAGAGTGTGTATGTGTGTGTGATATTGTGTGTATGTGTGTGACAGTGTATGTGTGCCCCTTTTCATAAATTCCAGCTCTATACTGACTTGTTTTGAAATTCTTTTCTGTGTCAAAGAGCTGTGTCAAGGAGTTAGTTTTCCCGAGTCAAAGTCCCTAAAAGATTAGAGGAACTCTCCACACTATTGTGGGCTATCGCTGAATCTGTCCTTGCCATGACACTAGCCCTGGTCGCTGCTGGGATTCCTATCACACACTAGGCTTTAATGGCCATGACTATGCTGGGGGTGTATGCTTGGGAGCCGTCATCTTGTCTGCAGGTCTGTATGGCAAAGCAGACCTGGAAGTTTCCAGTGAGAACTCCTGACCTGTTCACGTGCTACATGGCCAGCCTCTACAGATATAGGTACAGGCTGATTAGAGAGGCACCGTGTTTCAGAAGAGGAGGGCAACCCTACCTTCAGTTTCATGACTGAAAAACAAAATTCTACATTTCTAAGACAGACAAGCTGCCTGGTGACATCCATCATGGTTTCCTGGGAGGATACAGAGTTCATCAGCTTGACATCACGGGGTCAATCGGCTTGTCAGGGAGTCTTATGTCATTGGGGCAGTGTCCTGAGAGCAAGAGCCACGTCAGAAGCACTGATTTTAAACTCATGTTGTACAGCCCTTGGCACACAGAACATTAAATGTCGACTCCCAATCTTCAGCATCAGTGAGTGCTTTGTTAGGTCTTTGGAGGATGTCTTGGCCCAAGGCTCCTTTCTCTCTCCTGAGCTGGGTTTCTGGAGATGACTCTTCCCTTCCCTCTGTTCTTTTCGTTTTCCAGAAACCTGGAGCCAAATTTGTGGGACTAACCCTAGCAGCTGTGCAAGCTTCGCCCTTTGGTCTCTCAGTTTGTCTGTGGCTTTACCCTCCCCTCCCCTTCCCACGCTCTCCCCGGTCCCCTTTCCTAGGGATGCTCTCCAGGGCATTTTATACTGCCCCTTCCCCTCCCTTATCGCCTGTACCTGTCTGTCACTGTGTATCATCCGGTGTCCTACCTGGTGTGGCTTTATCTATCATCTCTGTCACCTGCCCTCTCTCTTGTAGATCTCTGTGTTAAGACACTTCATATTCTTTTTTTGCAAAAGAAAACATATGCTTCTTTTTTAAATCAATATTTTAAAGCATTTAAATTCTCGTTGTCATCTTTAAAGTTGCTCAACACTGATTTTGATAGACACTGCAGAGGTGAACACTTACTTAGTCTTGTAACCGAGCCCCTTCCCCCCCTCACTTAGGCTAGTCTTTGGAAACTATGCCAGTTTAACTGAATTTGCATTCTGATTGAACATCCCATTCACAGAGAAAGGCGCCAGGCAATAGGTGCTCGGCTCAGAAGGACCAAGCCCAGGACAAGATGGGCAGCATTTCCAGTATCTCAAAGCCTCCCAGCGTCCCCCACCGCTTCCTCACTGCCTCCTCCTCATAGGTACCTGCTCCTGGCTCCTACCCCCTTAGGCTATTTTTGGCCTGGTTTTTGAGCTTCACACACAAACACCTCTGTGCAGTGCTCACCATGATGCTTTGTATCCGGCTTCTCTCCGTGATAGTCAGTGCTGTGTGCACTGGGCGTTCAGCAGCTATTCGTCCTTTTCACTAAGTACAGAAGGGAAGGCATCTTGGGAATGTTGCTGCGGCTGGAACTGATGGCTTCACTTACCTGCAGTGTCTGGCTACTGTTTTCTGTTGTCTGGAGGCCCAGGATAAGTAATCAAAGAAATAGCTGAGTGGAAGGAATGCTCAGAGGTCATCCTTAGTGGAAGAAGGAGTGCTCAGAGGTCATCCCTAGTTGAAGAAGGAGTGCTCAGAGGTCATCCCTAGTGGTCCCTCTCTCCCACAGAGGATGCTCAGAAGGAGTGCTCAGAGATCATCCCTAGTGGCCCCTCTCTCCCGCATAGAATGCTCAGAGGATGCTCAGAGGTCATCTCTAGTGGCCGCTCTCCCAGAGGACAAACCATGGCTTCTCTGCAGCCAGCTCAACGCTGAGCTGCATCCTTATTGCGGCTCTGCCCTTCACTGAGCTGAGCTAACACAGTTTGCTTGTTCAGCAGAGGAGCATTGATTAAGCTGCTTCTGTGCGTGTTGTAACATACCAGAGTCTGAAGCCACCAAGCACAAAGCAGGGCCTTTGCTGCCCTCTCAAGTGCGTTCTAATGACACAGTCGCCTCAGCCTCACTTGAGTGTGTCGCTGACTTTAGCATTCTGCTTGTAATGACTGCTCTCTGTTAGACCGTGTTCAGGGTTGAGTGTGTGTCAGGTGGGGTGAAATTTCTCCCACCACCTGTGTGCCATCAGCTGCAAAGCGACCCGTAACGTAGTGAGCCGTCCCCGGCGAGCCACCCTCAGCGCTAGACAAGCTCAGGGTCCCTTTGGATGGCCACCATTCCTCTGTTCTTCTCAGGTTTCGTTCCTCCGCCCCAGCTAGGGCTCAGCTTAGAAAATGCCTGAACTGACAGCCCAGTCGGAGTCTCAGAACCAATATGAATTTTCTGGGTTGGCTTTGCTGTACATTGTTACCTACCTCATACCAAGGCTATTTCATTTACTGCTTTGTCTAAAAATATCACAAAAGTGGTAGGCATCTCAGTCATAAACAGCGCGGATGGTTTATCAAGTCTGTATTTCTTTTTTATGAGATGGGTCTCATATTCCTAACTTGCCCCCACCCTGGAGCTTCGGACCTGTCCTCATGCTGGGATTACAAGAACTCATGACTATCTGGTATGTCTATATGCCGGGGCTCAGACTCGGAGCTTCCGTGGACCAGGCAAGCACTCCATCAACTGAGCATCGCTGTTAGCCCTGCGGTTTAAATCTGACTGAAAAGGCAATGTTTCTTCAACCCTAGCCCACTTCCCAATGAGAGCCACTCTCCACTGCTTGCTTCTTCCCCAGCTTTTTATTTAGTTACCTTAAACCTACAAAAACACACAGAACCTACACTTTCTTGAGCATGCATCTGCCCTTCTGAGACTTGAGTTTTGTGTTCTCCAGAACAGTGGGAACATGTCTCCCCCACGAGCAGATCCTGAGCTTCTCGTCACTGCCGCTCTGGCCTGTTCGCTGTTTCAGTCTGGGGACTTCTCACTCTCTACATCACCAGCCCCATGATGTGAGATGTCACTTAGTTCAACTTTCCCGCGTTCTGTGCAAGCTGCCAGGAGCACCCTGGTACCCACCCATCTGCAGGACCAAGATCACTAGGTCAAAGAACAGGTGATTTTAAATCCTGACAGCTACTGCCAAAACTAATGAGGGTGTTTGGGGCCAGTTGAAGAGGATAGGTATTTTCAGCTCTGTAGACTTTACAAACCAATAAAATATGAAATTACTCACACGCACAACACACACACATGCACACATGCGCTAACATGAAGAAAGTTGCCCACAATTTATGTCTCCATGTAAAAGATAATTTCTAAATACCAATTTTCACCAATTAAGTGTGAAATCTCATGTGTCAAAATGTGTGCAATTTTAAATGATTTAGCTTAATATTGTCAGCATGGTTTCATAAAAGCATGGTCTCCATATTTCACACCAGCACATGCACACACGTGTGTCTCACTTCCCTGTGATGTGTGTGGGTGCAGCCCCTCCCATCCCCCATCAGCAGTTGTCTGCCCTGTGACTGAGAGGAAGGCTTTGTCTGCAGGAAGGGTGACATGTTAGGGAGGGAGTGGATAATACGTCACATGTTATGTCCCAGGTCCCCTCTAGGATGGCGTTTTAGCCACGAGCCTGTCACTGTAATACAGTAGTTTAAGAGACAAGTTGAAAAGAAGAACTTTTGGCTTGTGGTCTCAGAGGTCTTAGTCAGGGGTTGGCTAGCTCTGTGGCTTTTAGACCTGTGATGAGGGATGAGCTTTGTGGAAGAAGGGCGTGCTGAGAGAGAGCTGCTCACCTCTCTGTGGCCAAGAAGCACAAAACAGATAAAAACGCTCAGACACCAGACATCCTCCCTGAGAGTGTGCTCCAGGGGCCGACTTCCTCCACTATACCCTCCTCCCTGTTTCCATAACCTCCCCCAGAATGTCAACAAATCCGGAATGGATCTGGGGTGTGGGGGGCTCATGATCCAAGCACTTCCCAAAGCCCACCCATCAATTGATATCCAAACCTTTAACACATGAGACATGGGGGAGGGGTGCATATCCAAACCACAACAGGTAACTTGAGGCCACAGCAATGAGTCTGGATGAGACTCCAGGAACTACAGGGCGCAGGCTCCTGACCTCACTCTACATGGAGACTTGTCCTTGCCAAGGCTTTGAGCCCAAGAGGGACATGAATTGCTAATCTTCTTGCTTGATGCTCAGGCTACCGCCTAGCTCAGAAGCAAGGCTTCTCCAAGCGGCCATGGGCTCTCTGCGTAGGAGAGGGAGGTTAGGAGAACTCTGTGGTGGAAGCTATGGAGCTGGGGAATTCAGAAAGGTCTGGAGATCTGCTAGAGGACAAGAGCAGGGCAGGACTCTTGTTTCATGACTGGAAAGGTGGAGGCTTACTGAGATAATAAACAGTCACACTTAGCTTTATGGTTGACTCTAATTTTCTTTATCCTGTTCAACTTTAATTTCCTGACTCTCTGCAGTCCAGACAATGGTGCTACCTCACAGGCAATGTTATTGTGACACAGTCTAAAGAGACTTGAGTCAGCAAGCTTTTCCTTCAAAGGTTTGGACTGAGCCATTTACCCTTTCTGCGTGACATCTACATAGCTCAGCTATTGCAGCATGAAATTTTACTGTAGACAATGCTTAAATACACATGACTGTGTTCTAATAAAACTTTATTTACAAAAACATATGACAAAGTGGTTTGATCCATCATTACAGTGCAAAGAATAAGAAAGATTGCCTTTGGATCAAATACCAGCTTTAGTGCCTAGAAACTGCATCTCCCAGGTGAACTATTCCAGCATTTTGACACTTTGTTTCCTAAAATGTAAAGCAGGATAGATACTAGTTGCTCACTGCAGACCCCAGAGAGCTGGCTGAGAAGGTGCGTACAGAGGTAACGCCTCACGGTGCAGGCATGCGCAGTTGGGGGTGAGGCTGGCAATGGTTAGTGTTAATGCCAGACTCAGAGCCTGCAGCCCAGCTTCCTTTGCACAGCTCCATCTAGGGAATACCATGGAAGAGCAGGAGGCAGGATGCTGAAGGAATGGCAGAATGGAATGTGTGGGACTTTGATTTGATTTGGACACAAGCATGGGGCAGAGACGTTGTCCTGGTCCTCCTTGCACAGCAGCATGTCAGTTCCGCAGCATCCTTGGTTCATTCCATCCATCACAAGCAGCTTACGGCTTCCAGAAACACACTCCTAGGCAGATGTTGAGCCTCTCTGGGGATTAGAAATAGCCTCTTCATTAAGCTTAAATTAACTTAATCACCAGGTCTGAAAGAGAAGCAACACAAACAAACAGCATTCCCCGAAGCTTTCGTTAAAATTAAACTTCTATTTAAAATTTAGCTTGCATTTTCTAAGACTTGAACCCCTTCAGAGAGATAGTATCTGCTGTCAGTTTCCGTGCTGACAGAGTGGCAGAGATGAATGTGCTGGAGACGGTGGTGGGCTGTGTAATTTAACTTGGCCTCCCTCGCCTCTTCTCACCGACCGAGGGATCTGGACACGGTAGAGAAATGACTAGGTCAGGCAGGTCTGGTCCGTGAGCGCTTCCACCACCCATCAGACTGGTCCGGGAATAGGAAACTCAGAGTCTTGCTGTTTGGATCCATGCTACGGAAAGTGAACACATGAGAAAACAAGCCGGAGGGAAGCTGCCCGCAATTAATCATCAGGAGCCTTCGGGTGCCGAGCCTCCCTGCTTCTGCTTGCTTGTCTGTGCTGAGCCGGGTGAGCGGGGAATGGGCAAAAGGTCAGAGTTCACTGCAGTCTTTATCAACTGTTATGGGAGAAACACACATGGAAGGAATTCAGCCAAGTCTGCAAGGTACGGCAAGAAGAACGCCCGGGCAGAGACAGCAGGCCGCAAATCCCAGCTTTTTGCTTTCTGCCCACCGTCTTGAGCAAGTCTCATAATTTCTCCAAGCCTTGGATTCCATAATGTGACAAATAAAGAAAATAACTCCTTGCCCACAGGACCATCGTGAGGCTTAGGGATGTTCTTCAGAAGGGCCTAGAACTTCTCTCACCACATTTGAGGTGCCCCTGTAACTAGGAAAGTCACCAGATAACCATTTGCCTGGTTCTGGATGAAGGAGCAGGACTGGGACTCTCGGGAGCCACAGATGTGATGAGAGCCCTGGCTCTCAGGATGCGCGGCACTACAGCCGGCAACAGAGGCCAGCTGACAGGCAGGCGGATGACGGTTGAGAAAGGTGGACACAGTACAGCACTGTGTACTAGGTCTCAGTGACAGCAAGGCTTGCTTGGCTTGTGAGCAGAAGGGATGTATGCAAAGGCGGGAAGAACACGGTGGAGGAAGGGTTTGAAGGGTCCTGAGCAGCACAGTATGGTCACCTGGAGAGGAGGGCGGAGCATATCTGAAGTGAGTCTCAGAGCCTGGCACCACAAGTCCCCAGACCAGAAGGTGTCCCTTACAAAAGGAAACCCCACTGTTTGCTTTGACTGAGCCATAGATCTGAGGGGAACCAGGGGTAGAGTTGAGAACACAAGCCACGAAGAGGCTCAAGTCAAGTCCTGCTATCATACACCAATCGAGACCTATCTTTTGCTTAAAAACCCATGTGACTGTTCCTGATCTCAACCAGTCCTCCTGCACACGCTCTTCAGAAACACCAAGACGCTCAAGCCACAGGGTTTCCCTTGGTAGTTTGCCTTTTACTATTGTAAAGTTGACTTATTAATCAAACAATAATTACGTCGGAGACAATCACAGATGCCTAGGCTCTTTCCTACATGACCTAAACATGCTCATTCTAAGTGAAAATGATCGGAAGTTCCGACTACTTGTGAGGCAAGTGTTATCTAAGAAAGGGTGGTAGAAAAGCTGGTTTCCCCAAATATTTCTGTCTTGACAGTTCTCTGTCACTCCTAAACTGTTACCCCCAGCTGACGGGGAAGCTGTGAAGGCTGCGGAAAGTTTCTAAAGGCTTCACAAAATCCAGGGTGTCTTCTGTGCTGCAGAATGTTACAGAGCATAAGACTCTGGAGGCTCAAGCCCCAGCAAGAGCTAAATACCAGACATACCACACAAGAAAAAGCCGCAAGACAAAAGACTAATTTAACTTGCAGAAACCAAATAGGTAGGCATTGTCCCCACCCCCACCCCGCTACCCCTGCCCCAGGAGAGCTGCTGTGGTAAGGCTCAGAGTCTGCAAAGCATGGAGACCATGTGGTGCTTCTGATTTTGGACTGAACTTTGTATTGTATAGGCAAAGTGGTTAACTCCTCGGAGGTTTTGCATGGCTCTTGAGCCTGTGCTGCTGACAACACAGCTCCACCCACAGCTTCCCTGGGGAAATCTCATTGGCTGTTGGGCTGGCCGGGAAGGACTCAGGGGGTCCCAGGACCTGATGGGTCCCTTCTTCTTCCCCACTGCCCCAGGCGCCTATGCATCACGAAGCAAGCTCAAACTGTTTTGTAGAGCGGTCATTCAAACTTCAACCCCTGGAATCTCAGCGCTCAAGGTGTCGTGCCCAGTATTTAGAACCATCTCAGGCTGTACTTCTGGAGACCAACCTCCAAGCCTGCCATCCTGGGAGCATCCCTCACACAGAACTCCTGTCCACGATGGTCCAGAGGGCCCGGGCCCAGCTATGGCTCTGTTCCTTTCATTTTATATAGTTCTGGACGACTCCGTTCCCACAATGGATTCATTTTCTTAGGCCTAACAAAGAAGGTTGGGCCTAAGCAATTTCTCCAGACCTTCAATAGTAAACAAACTGATGAACACTGGTGGTTTGGTTAAGACACGCTCTAAGCATCATGGTGAGCCTCTGATTGTGAGAGACCCTTGAGAACCTTTGACGTCTTCTGTTTTCAGGTAATCTTCTCTATAGCTATCTACGCATCTTGGCTTATTAAACTTATTCATTTTGTGACTTTGCCACTCTCTTCTCTCCCTCTTCCTTTCCCCTCTGCCCTGACCCCTCTTTCCAAGGTCTCCCTGTGTGATTCAGGATGGGCTCCATTCCTCCAACCTCTAAGCACCAGGAAGGCAGGTGTATGCCACCACGCCCGTCTTGGGACTTTTTATTTGAATGATGGTTCCACAATCCAGTTTGGGACTACTCTGTGGTGTCTTGGTGTCTTTGAAAAACGTGGCTTTTCCAAGTGGCGGCTACTTCTCTGTTTCCTGGCTGGCAGCTGTTTCTTCGTCCTTTGCAGACCATGTGGCTCTGACATCCCTTCCCTCCTCTCCTCATTTTCTGGTATCCCTCACTGTGTGTTGATCTGAAAGTCAATTCAGCACACTTGTTAAGAAGCATGGGTAAAGTAAGAGTGTATGGATGCAGCGGGTGGCCCTCTGAGGCCCTTATTTCTCATCCAGACATTGACCTTAGTGGGTAAGCTTCCAGCCTGGCCTTTGGCTCATCAAGGGACTTCTCTGGTTTCCTGGTTCCTCAGCCTCTCCCACACAGAAGGGTTCTTGGGTACTTGAGTTCTAACAGAGAAGCTGCATCCTGCTCTTGTGTTTTCTACATTGTCTGCCATGACCTTCCTCTCTGTTCCTGTTGCTCCTTCACGCGCCTTAGGCGCCACCCCGCCATCTGAATTCCTAACGCACAACTTTCCCCCTGCGGCGCTTCAGTTCCTTTGCTGGAGTCTGTGTGTTCCTGTCCTCCCACCTGCTGCTTAGCTCTCACTCCTCTGGGAACCCATCCCATAATACCCCCTGCAAGCCAAACCCTTATAATCCCAGCAACCTCGCTGGCTTATCCGTGCATTGCATCAGGTATATGTCTGGTGACACCAGTTCCAAGTGTGAAGCCTTTTGCAGCCATAGATGCCTGATTTGCCTTGTCTCCCTTTACCCAAATCAGTGCCTGGAGCCTTTCTTCTTCAATATGGTTGGGAGGATGAACGAACGAACGAACGAACGAACGAACGAACGAACGAACGAATGAATGAATGAATTGACTAACTGCTATGAATTGAATCGTGTTCTCCTCACCTTCAAATTCAGGTTTAAATTCTAACTTCAAGCAACTGAGACTTGGAGATAGAATCCTTATTGGGGTAACTGAATTAAAATGAAGTCATCTAAGTAGACCCTAATCCCACATTTCCCGTATCCTCGTAAGGAAAGAAAGTGGGCACCCACAGAAGGCAACATAAGACAAGGAGACTCGTCGAGACAGCCGTCTGTAGGCCACGGGGGCAGGCGTACGGCACAGCTCTAGGAGAGGGACTGCGTGGCTGCCTTTTGGTCACAGCCAACATTTTTACTAGTTGAGGAAATTGCCTGGATGGATAAACAAAAGCTAAGAGAAAACCAGCTGATTGGTGGTGGCACACACCTTTAATCCCAGCACTCGGGAGGCAGAGGCAGGTGGATCTCTGAGTTTGAGGACAGTCTCGTCCACAGAGTGAGTTCCAGGACAGCTGGGGCTACAATGAGGAACCTTGTCTTAAAAAAAAAATTCACACAAGAAGAAGGAGGAGGATAAAGCCACCACAGAATGGGAAAATGGCATGATTACTTTATTACTTACTTCAATATTTAATGAATTCCCCAATGATATCAGGTTGGAGAGGGAAACTTCCCGGGGCTCATGCAGTACCAGCACGTGGTGGGGTCTTTCACAAAAACAGCTTATTCAGTCTTGTGAGCCAGGTCTACCAAGTTTTCTAATCTAGGTATAAAGGTGACTGAGGCCTGAGAGGACACCATGTTGAGACCCCTACTCTCTGGCACACTGTTCTCTGCCCATACCCATCATAAGAGAGAGCAAGAGGATCTGGGCCCATGCCATAGCCTTAGTGAATTTCTTCCATCTTCTGGGTGTGCATATTTTACACGTCCATAGGTGCCCGTGCGTGTGTGTGTGTGTGTGTGTGTGTGTGTGTGTGTGTGTGTGCTAGCCAGCTTGCTGTGTGGATTCCCTGTCCTCGTCTCCAAGACTGGGCTTTCAGAGTGGCTGTCACTCCCTAACATGGTTTTTACTAGGGCTTCTGGGAAACTGAACTCAAGTCTTCATGCTTGCGCTGCGAGCCCTTGACACTGAGTCGACTCCCAAAGTCCTCCGGATGAACCTTTGCGCTCAGATCTTAGCCATTTCCCTCAGTTACGTGTAGCACATTTAAAGTATTTGATCAGTTAGAAGTCACGTCTTTTCTACAGCAAGACACCATATATGTGAGAATCCCCGGGGAACTCTGCAGCAAGATTTAGCAGATCTCAAATGTCTAGACCATGTATCCTCAGAAGGTTGCTAGTAATGGAAGCAGATGTGTGGATGACCTCAAGATGGCAGACAGCGGGAGGCTGGTAGCTTCCTGAAAAGGAAGAAAAAAGCTTGCATGGCTTCTAGGTAGTGGAAGGAGGGTGGTGGCCTCTGATTGGAGGAAGAACAGCCCCTTGACCCTATCTCCTGTGGGTTCCCCCCAGTCTGTAGATAATATTGAAGGTTCTGTTTTGTTGGGACGCTCTGAACCCTGCGAACGTAGAGAGTGGGGTGGATCCTGCCAATCTCACCATCCTGCACCCAGAAGACATTCTAGAAGGTCCTCTGAAGTAAAGGACGTGTGCAAGGTTAAAGGTCAATTGTGGAATTAGCACTTCTGCCACGTAGGGCTTGAGGGCGGAACTCAGGTCTCCAGTCCTGGAGGCAAGCTCCTGTTCCCACGGGGCCATCTCAGCATCCAAGCATGGACACTCTGTGTGCGGCCTCTGGGCTAGAGTGGGTCTCCTCCCCCTTTCCAGCACACTCCACCCCTAAGCACCAGCCTCAGGCTCACACTGTCACCCTGGCAAGCAGTCCCCATGCCTGTTGGCTCCAGTTAGACACTGGTGGCTGGGCCACATTGCAGAAACCTCAGTTTGCTTTTCAGAGCTCCCAGGGGAGAGACACCTGAACAAAGAACTAAAATCTGGCAAAGAGCCAAGAGCGCTAACTGCGGCCTGGTGGTGACCTGTGGAGTGGAGGGTGGGAATGAGGCCCTGGCGGTGAGCTATGGGGTGGGGAGTGGCTAATTCTGCCTGCACAGATGGGGGAGGATCACAGAGAATAGGAATATTTTCTAAAACTGTACTGCATGAATGGAATTCTGAACAGCTACTGTCCCGGGTTCACGCTCTACACCAGAAACTCTGAAATAGAGTCCCGTCTCCACATCCGACGCTTAGGCTGCTGTCGCACTGGCAAGCTCACAGCTTTGAGAAGAGTCTGAGAAAATAATTGGAGATACAAATCTCAGTGACTATTTCTTATTATTAGGAAGTAATTGGGGTCATTTGAAAATATTGCTTAATCCCATGCCTTTCAGTTTTACGTGCTTCTGTGTGAGATAGTCTTAATTCTTTTTATTTTTTCCTTTCTATTTCGAGACAGGGTTTCTCTGTGTAGCTTTAGAGCCTGTCCTGGAACTAGCTCGTTAGACCAGGCTGACCTCGAACTCCCAGGGATCCACCTGCCCTGGGATTAAAGGCATGCGCCACCACTGCCCAGCAATAGCCTTAATTCTTAATGTGGAACTTGATAGCAAACATGCCATCCTGTCTTATTTGATTGCTGCCGCCATCTTCATGGCAAAGAAGGTGTGAGAGTCAGTTCTTCCCTGAGCAATGGACAAGACCCTAGACAAAGCCAGATTATATGTCAAGGGCCTCAAAAACGTGGCAACTTAGAAATTTCACTTCTGGGAGTTTGTTCTAAAGATGTAGGCTAAGAGTTGAGGACAATAGTTTGGTATACGTTTATCTGAGTAGGAAGAGTTGGAAGCAATCTTAATACCTAACAGCTTGAGGGATGTTCCCTGAGGAGGATGCTTAAGTGCTTACAGTAAACGTTAAACGTGAGGCAAGCTGCATTATAGGGGGTGATTTAACTGCGGGAAGGTAGAGTCACAGAGAAGACCAGAAGAGCTGTGGTATAAGATAGGCGGCTGCGCCGTGGTGGCGTGCCTTCAGTTCCAGTACTCGGAAAGCAGAAGCAGGCGGTCTCTGAGTTCCAGGACAGCCAAGGATACACAAGGAATGCTGTCTCAAAACAAAACAAAACAAAACAAAACAACAACAACAAAACAGCTCAGGCCTCCGGGTGCCACCTGGGCCAGCAGGTTGAGAACTTTGGGTTCCCGGGAGCATGTCAGAGGAGGTTACAAGAGGCCTTTAAATAAAAGGCCAGGACAAACCAAACATAGATCCTTCTGAGTCCATAGCTGTGGCCCAAGAGAGGAGGTGGGACAGACACAGAAAGCCAGGCCTTGTTTGATCCTGGTAGCCAGGTGCTTTGTGGCCTCAAGTTGCTCACACTTAGCATAAAGTTACAGTGACTTGAACCTGCCATCTGCGTGGAAGGAGGAAGCATGAAGTTGTCAGGACCCAGTCAGATGGGTAGAGATCTCAGTCAGGGTAACAGACATGGAGGATGAGGACCAATGGGATGGAACTGGCCAACCTCTGTGAGCGTGCAGTTGGTACGAACACACACTGGCAGCTGCATTTGGGGGTTTCTGTTAGATGCCAGAATTTCAGGCGTAAGGCAGAAGGCTTACAGCAGTTCTGAGGAAACTGAAGCCCTATTGGCTGGACTGAAAGTAGCTCCAGGTTTAGACAGGGCTGAGTGGATTGGTAGAGGCTCCCGGCCTCTTTGGGACCCAGGCTGCCATGGTAGCTGGTCTAACACTAGATGGACAGTGTAGTAAATACATGACCATGTGCAAAGGCCACCCAAGCAGCTGTGACTGTCCACTGGACAGTCGTTGGCGTGGAAGTGCTGTCACGATCTAAGAGGGCGTGGGAAAGAAAGCAGTCCCTGGTCAAGCTCCATCCGCACGAGAGAGGCTGAGTCGCTGTTTATATTTAACCCATACTGTGCTTGACATCCCGAGTTAGAGAACGACAGGATAGACATCATTCTGTTCAAAGCACAACGGGGAAAGACAGTCCAGGAGGTTCTCTGAGTGCTTGAGGTTGACTTCATCCTCTCCGTCTTGCCAGCAAATCTGTTCTTTGTGATGGATTTATGAAGCATAGCACAGCATGTCCAGACAGCCGGGGGTTGTCCTTGCTGGCTACTGTTTCACCTGGGTATGTGGGGGGGGGGGGCACATGTGTGTTTCTGCTCTAAAGCAGGTCGCGAGAGAATGTATATATTTGGGATGTATAAAAGTAGCACTATTTAATCTCTACAGGCAGGGTTACGCGGGTTGGATGTGGGCCTCAGGTATGTGAGACAAGATCTCTGCCACTGCGCAGGATCCTGTCCCTTTAAAACAGTGGTCCCCAACCTTCCTAAACACTGTGGCCCTTTAAAGTTCCCTTGTTGGGGCGACCCCCCAACCATAAAATTATTTTTGTTGCTACTTCATAACTAACTTTGCTACTGTTATGAGCCCTGATGTAAATACTTTCAGAGATAGTGGTTTGGTAAAGGGGTTGCAACCCATAGGTTGAGAACCATTGCTTTAAAGGATATTTTGAAATAGGATCTTGTTGATTAATAACGCCTGGGGTTAGACTGACTGAGTAGCCAAAGCAGGCCTCGAACCTTCAATCCTCCCTCCTGCCTCAACTACACAAGTCTCTGGAATCACAGGCCATGCCATGATGTGTGTGTGTATATACATAGATGGATAGATAGATAGATAGATAGATAGATAGATAGATAGATAGATACGTGTGTGTGTATATATAGATATATATTTGTATGTATACACAATCTCAGATAAAGCTCACAATGACCCTGCAGGAGATAAATTATTCCTGGTTTAAAGATAAGAAAGCAGAGAGTCAGAAGGGTTAAGAGACTAGCTCATAGTCACACAGCACTTCAGTGGTAGTGTTAGAATTTCAACTGTGAGGATCAGAAGGGTTAAGAGACTAGCACATAGTCACACAGCATTTCAGTGGCAGTGTTGGGATTCGAACTAATTTTGTTCCAAGTGGGTACTGTCTTCTTTTCCTTTGAAGTACACAATTCTTTTCTTAAATTTTTTATTTATTCTTTCAGAATTTCATATATATAATTATGTATAGTAAGGAGAGCGGGCTGCATCCCACCACCTGGCTAGCTTAACCCCCCGAAATAATCACAAAGTAATGCCTGGCCCATTATATCTAGCCTCTTCTCAGCAAACTCTCACATCCTGATCTAACCCATTTCTACCTATCTGTGTAACACCACAAGATCGTGGCTTACTGGGAAAGAGTCCAAGCAGCCCAGCATCAGTCTCAGGCAGGAGCTCTATGGTGTCTCTTCTCTGACTCTGCTTTCTTCCTGCCAGAGTTCAGTTCTGTTCTCCCAGCCCACCTCAGTTCTGCCCCATCAAAAGGCCAAGGCAGTTTCTTTATTCAACCAATGAAAGCAACACATAGACAGAAGGACCTCCTACACCAATTATGGACTTTATTTATACATATAAATATTAATATATATATTATTTAATAAAAGTCTCCTACATTAATTCTTAATTCCTGTCCTGCCAACTCCTGTCTTCTTCCCTCTTTTACTTTTATGACTTGGGGCGTGTGTGCAGGCGTGTGTGCATACATGTCCCCCTGAACTTAATTTTAATTAGGGCTGCCTACATGAACGTGAGTGGGGTCGTTTGTTTGAATGGGGGCAGTGTTACCTACCAGTGGATGTGCGCTGAGACTTTGATCCTCTTCCCCTGCAGTCTTCAGCTGTCAGGAGCTCCCCTCTGAGGGGCGGGGCCTCGAGAGCCCCTCCCCCCACGGCAGAGTGTTGACTTCCCAGGCTTATATGCAGTGGGTGGTGTTGCCAGTGACATCTTCAAAATCTGCATAAATGGCGGACTCTCTGAAGTGCATAAATGGCACTGCTGAAGATTTAGCATTTCCTGTCCTCACAGAATTCTGTCATCTGACTCCCAGAGGGAAGCCATGGTGGAGAAGGAGCAAGAGACCTGGCTTCTGGGCTCTGCTACCTGCTTGTTATAGGATGTTGGCAAGCGAATGTCCTCACAGGGCTCAGAGGCTTCAAGATGACAGGAATGAAGCATGTGGCACTGTTTCATGTCTAGGAAGTCTCTGTGCACTGGCCTCGCGTCACTGTCCCCGTGTTTGGTGTCTGAGCCTCTGTGCACTGGCCTCGCGTCACCGTCCCCGTGTTTGGTGTCTGAGCCTCTGTGCACTGGCCTCGCGTCACTGTCCCCGTGTTTGGTCATGTCTGAGCCTCTGTGCACTGGCCTCGCGTCACTGTCCCCGTGTTTGGTCATGTCTGAGCCTCTGTGCACTGGCCTCGCGTTGCTGTCCCTGTGTTTGGTGTCTGAGCTTCTAGTAAAAGTACAGGGCTCCAGAAGCTCTGAGAAGGCTTCTGAGCAACTGAGCCCATCCTGAGTCAAGTAATGGCATAGAACCCACAAGCATTCGTTAGGACCCCTTTGACATGGGTTAAGAACATGCTCCGTACATGTCAGAGTTGCAAAGGCTCCAGACTCTCCCCCATGTATGGTGCCTTACAGACAGTAAGGTCCAAAGGGAATGACTACTATGACTGAGATCCATCGCTGGCCTGCCCTGGGTTTCTTGAGTCTACTCTCTCAGCCTATGCCTGAGAAGGAGTGCAGAGACCCAACTGAAATCCAGGCATAGAGGACTAACTAATAATTTCCTTGCACTCCAAAAAGAGAAGCAGAGAAGGAGGGTGAGGCCAGCCTGTCAGCATCCCAGTGCCAACCTCTGCAAACAACTCATTAGAAACGCCAGGCTAGGCAGGGCATGGTGGTGCGCATACTCAGGAAGCAGACGCAGACAGATCTCTATGAGTTCAAGGTCAGCCTGGCCTAGAGAGTGAGTTCTAGAACAGCCAGGGTTATGCAGGGAGACCTTATATCAAAACAATGAAAAAAACTCTAATTAATTAATTTTTAAAAAGAAAGAAAACCTAGGCTAAACAGCTCAGGCATAAACAGCACATACAATAAAAGACACCCTGACCGTAGGGAGACTCAAAACTGGCCCTGAGGAACATCTTTTGTTCCAAGGCCCCTAACTACAGTGATTTTGCTGAAAATTAGCATAGAACAACACAGAAAAGAAAGAACCCAGAGTCAGGCAGCCTTTTATTCAAAGACGGGTCTCCCAGGCACACAGCACCACAGAAGCACACTTGTGCCACTTCAAATGACTTTTACACGGGATCACAAGAAATTAGCATCCATTGCCCTAACAGGCACCCAAAGGGTTACCTTACAGGAGATGGACTGATGCTTGTAGCTCATGGCCTTGGCGCCCTTCGTCCATGATAGACTTGACCCGACAAGGAAATCTATCCCCGTGGGAGGTAGGGGCATAGCAAGCAAGACCAGGTAATCAGAGGGAAAAGGACCAGAGTCCCAGAGTTTTTCTGAGGGTGGTCAAATTGCCTAAAGACTTCCCCTTAAGAGCTCCGTCTGCTCCCCAACAGCACCAGCCTGGCGACCAAGTCTTTGCTACATGGGCCTTTGGGTACTTACTAGGTTCCAGAGTGAACATGGGGGCAGGGTCCAGAAAAGAGTGGTTACCATAGCTGCAGTGCAGGGAAAGCCTCCCAACTCCCAAATCAAGAGGACACATTTGTTCAGAAAGGAAGTCACTGTACCAAGGTTGAAAACTAGTTACTTCTTGGTAGTAGGATGAGAAATATATGTTTTACATATTATCTGTTTATCCATAATTTCATTTTCCCTTCAGAGTCTGCTTTAATACAGAGTAAAAATCAATGAGTGTAATGCTTTGTTGAATCATATGCAATCTTGGGTTTCTGAGAATACAACCAACTAGACATTTGATGGCGTTCTCCTGGTGTGCACCAGGTAATGTTTAAATGATTTCTTAGTGCAAAGATGGCCTGGCAGCCAGCAAGAGAGTGCTCCAGAGCCCTGAACCAGCAGGCTCAGCACCAGGGATGGAAAGTGGGTTTCCCCTGTGGACATCCCTCTGGTGGCCTGGAACTTGGGCCTGATGTTTGTAGAAGGCAGAAATCCTAGAGCCCAAACAGTGAAGAAGTTAGACCAGAGATTCCCACGTGGAGTTAGAACCCCTGAGGGATCACACCCACAGAGGGCAATGAATGAAAACTTGCCTGGCATGTTCTGGGCCTGAGACAAGGCGTGATGGCTACACCCTTAAGAACCCGTAAACACTCCTTCATGAGAATCTGCGATTAGAGTTGTGTTATCTGTGTGGCTGGAAAAGCAGAGCATCCATGGTGGAAGCTGCTGTGAGTCACTGGTGTTTCCAGGAACCTGAGTGATGGACTCGATCTCCCAGCTGCAACTCAAGCAATCTAAAACAGTGAAGATCAAGGAAGGAAGGTCCAGAATGGAAAAGAAAGCACTATGTAAGATCTTCAGAAAAGGAGGTCAAATGAAGAAGAACAAAGGGAAAATGAAAAAATTGAAAATCAGCCACACAATGACAATGAATATTAAAATTATTGCATACATGCCATAGAATAAATAGACTCAATGCCTTTAAAGAAATAAATATAAAACAAGCTGACAAGTTTGCAAAAAAAAACAAAAAAAAAAACAGACAGAAACAGATAGCCGGATTTTATAAAAAACAAATCAAACCTTTAAAAATAAAATCCAGTGTAAATAAAATAGAAATTCAGGAGACAGAGCAATCAGCCTACTAGACCAAGTGAAGAGAAATGAAGGAACCGATAGACATGTTAAAGAGGTTGCTAAGAATGTCTCAAAAAACAGTGAAAGGAAAAATCAAGTACCTTCAGCAGAAGTTCCAAAAAGGGGCAATGGAAGACTGAAGAAAGTTGATATTCAGGGGAATTAAGGATGAGAATTTTCCAATGAAACTTAAAAATAAATGGCAAAATGATCAAAAAGCTAACGGAATCCCAAGGAATACAAATAAAAAGGACTGGGTGTGATGACTCAGCCTGCATGCAGAGGCAAGAGGATTGCTGTGAACTGTGGGCCAGCTTGGTCTAAGTAGTGATTTCAGATTGAGCTTGGGCTACATGTGAGACCCTGTCTCAAAATAAACTGATTAAATATCCACAGGTAGGAAGGTCAGAAACAGCAAGGTACCACAAAATACCAAAGCGAGGCTAGGAGGGACCTGACAGAGGACAGGGTACAGGACAGCGTGAGAATTCACCAGCTGGGAACTTCCACCATGGCAGCAGGGTCCAGCAGGAAAGCTTCAAATGCTCAAAGAAATAAAGTAGAGAGGCTGAGAACTGCATTCCCATGAGCTTGCCTTAATACTCCTGAAAACTCAGAGCGACAGACCCCTTTGTGGTACAGGAGAATTGTCTGTATTCTGTCAATCATAGTATAAATAAACGCTGATTGGCCAGGCAGGAAATATAGGCGGAAAAACCAGGCAGGAAGTCGAAATGATGTAATAAGAACAAGAGAAGTCTGGGAAGGAGGAAGTTGATTCCCCCCACTCCTGCCCAGACCACCGAAGCAGCAGGATGTGATCTGCCCCACTGAAAAAAGGTACTGAGCCACATGGCTAACATAGATCAGGAAAATGGGTTAATTAAGATGTGAGAGTTAGCCAGTGAGAGGCTAGAGCTAATGGGCCAATCAGCTTATAATTTATGGAGACCTATGTGTGATTTGGGGGGGGGGCTAAACAGTTGTGGGGTACCTGGTGGGAGGACAAAAACCCCAACAACAAACAAGCCAGGCCCGTCCATGTTACACCTTTGCCAGGGTCTATGGGCCCTGTCCAGAGGTGACTTCAGGGCCACTGACTGTTGGGCTACAGGAGATGCTGTCTGTGGTGACAGACTGTTCTGGATCCAACTCCCACGTGCTGAGTGCATGAATGCGGGCCTCTCAAAACACCCACTGGCTGCTGTTTATCACCTCATAAAGTGGAGAAATACTGTCTCCCTTAACAGGTTGTCTGTGGAGCAAAACAAGATCCAATAGAAAAGCTGTGGTTATGTTCAAACCCCCATTTCTTTGCTCATTCACCCAAGAGATACTGAGTATCTGGGGTGCGCCTTACCCAAAAGCTAGTGGGAGTATGTCAATGAACAAAATGCAAAGCCCCAACTCTCATGTAAGGCAAAGCCTCCTGAAGAAGGGACAAAGAACAAGGAAGCCAGACTAGGGTGGACACACTGGCAGACAAAGCAGTAAGCAAGCTCAGAGGCATAGGAATTGTGCCAGGCGAGTCCAAGATGGCTGGCACAATGGAGCCAAGGGAACCAGGAGAATGGGTGATGGGATGGCAGCTGCTCTGTCACATAGCACATCCCCTGAGAGGGACTGTGCAGCAAGAGGGGGAAGTGGCACAAGACGGAGTCTTCCCTGAGGATATCGGGGACAGGACAGGGGCGGGCATTGTGCAGGAGCTGCTGTGAAGACAGACACCAGGCAGGTGTGATTCCTTGCTGGACATGTTTCCACTTCCTGCAGTAGTGTCCCTGTCCCATGGAGGGCCATGTTGACCCTATAAAGACACAAGTGCCATCGATACTTGAGTAGGGATTGTGTGGCAGGATGGTTAGGACCACGGGGCTGGAACCCCATACTACAGCCATTTTCCCTCAGGCCCAGCCTATCCCAGCTTGCCCTCCATGCTCTTTACTTTTTGTAAAGTTGACAGAGTTAGCTAGGGAGTAGCAACCTCAACTGAGGTATTACCCCAATCAGATTGGCCGAAAGCAAGTCTGTGGAGCATCTTATTGACTGATGATTGATGGCGGAAGGTCCATGTCACTGTGGGCAGCGCCCCGCTTAGGCCCTAGGCTGTATAAGAAAGCAGGCTGAGCAAGCCGAGGAAAACAAACCAGTAAGCAGAACTCCTCCATGGTCTCTTACTCAGTTCTTGCCTTGCCTTCTCTCAGTGATGGCTGTAACCTGTCAGCCAAACAGGCCCTTTTCTTTGGTAAGTTCCCTCTGGTCGACATAAACAGGTGCACACACAAATACACATACAAACATGAGCATATGTAGACATAGGCATACACATATGTATGCATACACAAAATAAGTGTCCCTGTAGGCTCCCATATACGAACACACAGTGAGCTTTCAAGGGAAACAAAATGCATTCCAGTCATCCTCTTCCCAAAGCCTTTCCTGTTAGAAAGATCCTAAGACTGTCAAGCGAGCAAAAACTTCAGAAATGAGAGAGGAAGAGAAGAGAAGGCTTGATTTTGTCCTTCATCTTTAGAGTTATATTTCCATGAACACGGGATCGCAGTTACAAACAAAGCCTTTAACAACTGCTTCTGGTGTAACTTTTCACTCAACCATGCATCCTCACATGGAGAGATGGTAGAGTTCTGATCTCGAGGGGTTTTATTTCTGGGTTTAGTGTGTGAGCATTTGTTATGGCTTGGTTTTCCTCTGCTCCTCTCTCACTACACCTCAGCCTATGTAACTATTCCTTTAACACCCTTTGTCCCCACTGTGAGCTCCTGTTAGGAGGGGACACTGTGATGTTTATTTGATATCCCCTGTGCCCAATGCCCAGTGCTTGTCACGTAAGCTATTTCACCTAATTTTCTGTCTGTGTCAACAAAAGGACTCTGGGAACTTTTGGTCCTGTTCAGCCATTTGTCAGGAAGTAGACTCTGAGTCCTTCCTGCCTTCTGGCACTCCAGGCCCTCTGGGCATGCAGACTGTCTCATATGTCATCCCACCCCGCCCCCCCCCAGCACCACCCCGCGGATGACCTTTCTGTAGAACTTAGTTCAGCTATCTCTGCCATGCAAAGCAGCTTGCAAAAAAATAGTTCCTTATGCTTTCTGATTTCAGCTTTCCAGATATCTGTATGGACAGAAAACACAGAATCCCTGCAGTTTCTGACAGAATGTCTTCATCGAAGCTTAAGGGCTCCTCGCTTTTCGTAGCCAGGTACTGACAGTGGAGCGGCAGTCTCTTTACCACCATCGCTTTTCCCAGCAGGTGTGGAGCAGGGGACCAGACAGGGAACGAGGCAGCAAAGTGCAATGGAATCCATCCCCACATAAGCCAGGGCTGCTGGCACAATACCTGGAATCCTGGTCCTTGGGAGGCTAGCCTGGGCTATCGAGACAGATGGGCAGAGGAGTGTGAACATGGAGGCGAGGAGGGAGTGAGGGTCCCTGCTCACCCCTTTCCTACACAGGGGCTCAACTTTGCGAGGTGTGTGTCAGTCTGTTTTTCTCCCCCCTCCCTCTTCCTTCCTCTTCCCATCGCTCCCCATCTCTCCTCTCTCTCACACACACAAACACACATATACATGTGGGGAAGGATGGAGAAGAAAGGCCGGAAGCCAGCAGCAACTTAATAACGACTCCAGTGTTTCGCCGTGAACCAAATGCTGAATATTTTGCCCCTTTGTTTCTACTTTTTGGGATCTTTTTGATATTTTTTTCTTTGAGCACATATTGACTTTATAATTAGAAAAATAGAAAATAAGCCTGAAAGAGTAAAATAGGGGGAAAATACACATTAAGAAGCAGCCGTAAGTTGGCACAGTGTAAATGGTAGCTATTTTTAACTAATTAGTCATTACGCCTAATAATAATAATTAGGAGTAATGATTTCCTCTGGGAACGGACTTGTGCATTTGTTATTGGAAGTTGTAGATGACTCATGGATCCCTGGCCAAGAGACTGGGACCAGGGTTCTTTGTCAACCAGGGCGCCCCTCACCTGCCTTCCCGACTCTCCCACAACCCCTAGCCCCCAGCTCAGCCTTGCCTCTGCTGCTGCCTTCCTCTGTCCGTCCACACAAGTCCACAGACAGAGCTGTGTGCCCGCACAGATAGCCATCGCTCCTAGGCAGGCAGAGGGGTCCTCCTCCCGAGAGAGTGACCGACTGAAGCAGGTCACTGTCAGCCCTCTGCTGGTGGCAGGCTGCTTTTCTAAAGACCGTGAGAGCAAGGGAGACGCTAACATCGGGAACCACCTGCATGCTGCTGGCTGGAAAGAGTGCAGGCTACCAATGAGCTTCTCTTCAGTGATTCCACCGTCCAGGATGAGATTTAGACTAAAATGTAGATTCCTCCAGGGCCCCACAGGTTCAGCTAGACAGGAAAGAGAGTGACGTTCCTGACAAGATGGGCGACGTGAACACGTCAGTGAACCCGTTAGAACCTGTGTTTTCAGGTAGAAAAGCAAGGGATGGGCACAGCTGCTTTCCAAGGTCCTCAGAGATTCTCAACTCTGAATAATAAAGCAGGGACTATAAACAGAGTGCATTCTGGGAAGAGCGTAGACATGGATGTTTTCTACGCTCCAAGGGCAGGCTGCCAAAATGTGAGAGATGAGATGGGAAGGGACAGAACTTCTGAAGGAAAGGAGGCAGATTCTCCATGCATCCCATGATCCCAAGGGTCTCCACCCCGGCCCCTTGCACCTGAGTGCTGACCGAGTGTCTCACCCACTGTTCTACTGCTGTGAAGAGACACCATGACCAAGACAACTTATAAAAGAAAGCGTTTCACTGGGGGCTGGCTTACCGTTTCAGAGGTTAGTCTATGATCATAGTGATGGGAGCGTGGCAGCAGGCAGGTAGGCGTGGTGTTGGACCAGTAGCTGAGAGCTTGCATCTGATCCACGAGGACTAGAGAGAGAACAAGACTGGGCCTGGTATGGACTTCTCAAAGCCAACCCCCAGTGACACATCTCTAACAAGGCCACACCTACTCCTTTTCCACTAACTGGGTACCAAATGTTCAAACACATGAGCCTATGGGAGTCACTCTCGATCAAGCAATACAGTACAGCAGCTCTCTAGGTAGCATTTATATTCCATTCTGTATTGTAAGTGGTCTGGAGAGGACCTCAAATATCCAGGAGGATGTGAGCAGGCTTCATGTAAATATCATGGCAATCTCCACAAGGAATTTGAGCATCCTGAGACTGAGGTCCCCACAGCTGATGCTGGACCACATCCCCATGAATCCCAAGAAATGAGCACAGAGTTGAAAAGGAGCAGGAAAAGGCCCTGGGTGCCTGAGTATGCCGCAGAGTGTTCAGGACACCTAAGAATGAAGGTGAGCCAGTGGTGGTGGTGCATGCCTTTAATCCCAGCACTCGGGAGGCAGGGGCATGCAGATCTCTGTGAGTTCAAGGCCAGCCTGGTCTACCGAGTGAGCTCCAGGTTACCCTGAACTGTTACACAGAGAAACCCTGTCAGGAAAAACAAACAAACAAACAAAAAGAATGATGGTGTAATTGCATGATGGATTAAAGCCAGAGGTGACATGGTGGGCTGTGTTCTCTGTCTATGATAGGGAGGATGTGTTGGAAGGGGACAGAATAGTCACAAGACTAGCAAAGAGGTTGTGAGAAACCAGGTGTGTCTCAGTGGTGATAAATGACAGCATTAGAGAGAGAGAAAGCTTACTTGGTCATCTCTAGCCATGAGGAGAGAGAGAGTCAGTTCCTCTAGTGTCTCAACCCACCAGGCAAGTAGAGACAGCCCACCCTGCCCTGCCAGGCTGGAGGCTCCAGTACAGGAAAGAAGGTAGCCAACATACCAATGACTTGCCCAAGTACAAGTCATTTTCTAAGACACTGTTTACAGCAGACAAAGGGATGAGTCCATTACCATGGAATGTCCATCAATTTCCAAATGGCGGGGAAGCAGGGAGTTGTGTTTCGTAGGCACAAAGTCTCCATTTGGAAGGAGGGAAGGTCCTGGAGGCAGGTGGTGGTGGTGGCTACACAGCAGAGAATGTCCATGGCATCACTGAAGCGGGCACTGAAGAGCTAAAAGGGAAGTGTTATATCACATGTAGTGTACCAAATACTAATTTACTTTTGAGGTTCTGGGGCTGAAGCCAGGACCTCACTCCTGCTCCTGGGCTAGCACCCTGCTGCCAAGCTACACTTCAGGCCTTGGCTTACCAATTCAGAAACAAACAAAACCCCCTCTTTTGAAAGCCAAGCGTATTTAAATTTTCATGTGTTCATGGGGGTGTGTTACATGTGCAGTGAGAAGACAACATGTATGAATTGGCTCTCTCCTCCCCCGCGTGGATCTGGGACTAGGTATTCAGGACTAGGTACCTGGATCAGGTAGTCAGGCTTGGTCGCCAGCACCTTTACCTGCTAGGCCGCCTCACCAGCCCTAAAATGTTTTCTAAGTAGTTTTCTCAAAGTCAGGCATGCAGAGTCCCTAGGCAAAGCTCCTCACACAGGCCCTGCTTTGACTCTAGGCTCTGTCTCTCTCTAGCTGGGTGTGGGTCACCTGGAAACTTCATTTTGAGTCTCTAAACCTGTTTATCCTCACCTGTAGAGTCGTGGGGCAGGGGTGGGAAAGGGTTAAGGACACCCACACTTCCATGCCCTGCCCAGAGCAAACCCTTGACGTTTCTCAGTCATTTTTGCTCTTCCCACAGCTGGGCCGAGGAGGCAGAAACCTCCAGTGCTCCAGCACTTCTGAGCTGTGTGACTTTGGGCAAACCCTTTCACTTCCCCAAGCTCGGTTCCCGTCTGTGGAGAGGGGCTGGTAGGACTATATACAAAGCTCCCAGTGTGGGGCCTCTGGGCCATGGCCTCTGGCAGCAGAGTCACAGATACACAGGAGGAAAATAGCATGGCCACGTGATATGGCATCTCTGACTGTTGTGTAATCTGTTTCCACATGATGTTACAGGCAGGGAAAATTCCTGCTCAGAGTTGGTCGGCAGAGTCCTGAAATTATCCCTCTTAAGGGATGTGTCCGTGTCTGAGATATATGTACATATATTCCAGAGACAGGGCCATGCTAGGCCTAAGTAATGTGGACTGAGTCCCATGCTGCTGAGGGCCAGAGATGACCCCAACCCAGCTGCTGTCTGCAAAGAGCTGACTGTGGCCCCAAAGATAATGTGGCCCTGAAGACCTGAGGATATTGTCCCTGCAAACTTAAGGCTAGGAATCTGGGTCACCCCTTTATATGCCAGACCTTCGTGGACAAGTCATGTTCCACCTGCAGAGCTCAGTCCTTGCCTGCATACAGAACAAGGACACTGAGCTCAGGTCTGGGCCAGAGCCTCTTTGTTTTCTCTTGGGGAGCAGCAGTCTTCGGGCGTCTGATGATTGGGGAAGGCACTCTGTGTGCCCTGCCTTCTGCCCATTCACACCTGACCTTAGGATCTTAGTTGTCAGTCCGGATCGGATCCCAGGGTCAGACTGCCAAGGAAACAAAGGTATGGGGTCCGTGTAGAACACAGGAAACGGAGGACTGTAGAGGGAGTGAGAGCAGAGAGACGGACAGTGGTCTCCTGGTGACACGACTGGCTGGGTAAGGAGTGACAGCCTAACAGCCAAAGAGCTGCAAGTCAGCAGGGACCTGGGTGGCGGAAAGCTCGACCCACTCCAGAGCCCCAGACTCTGAGCAAGTAGACTGTCCTGGGAAGACCAACAGATGCTGGGCTAACCCAGTGCCCAGCTATCCCAGTCTACCCCCAGGAGTCTCTGTTCCCCTGCCCCTCAGACCATGAAGACAGCATCTGTCTCTCTTATTTAGGTCTTCCTCTGCCCCCCCCCCCCATGCCAAGGCACGGTGTGCCCATCTCACATGGGACGCTCGACTTCATGAGGTCTTATCTCAAGCTGGAATTGAAATTGAATCAAATCCAGTAAAGCGGTGTTCAGATCCTAGGGAGCATTGGTGTGTGTACCGGCATAGCATATCCTGGTCAAATTCTCAGTAACCAACCAAAGTCGATTAACACTGGCAGAGAAATTGCAGGTTGTCTTTCAGCCATGACTGCCATCCATATGCATGAAACCCACAGGCCCGACTCTCTTGCAGAATCAGGCACAGCCATTAGAGGGACCAGTTTTAGAAACAGTGCTGTCTCCTTCCCCCAACAGTGTCCCTGTAAGTCACAGTGTTCCTAGGCTGTCCACATGTTGCTATGCTTGTGAAGAGTTCGATGAGCTTTGCCACTTAGGAAATGGGTCACATGTAGAAACGCTGGGCTTCAGTGAACATGTCACAGCTGTGTATAGGAAAAACATACTGTTACCGCTGGACCAGCCTGAGACAACCAGCTTGCTCGGAAACAGATGTTCTGTGAAACTCGCTGTGACAGGCTCATCATCTCAGGCTGGAGAGAGGCTAGCACTTAGTCACCAGCCTTGCAAGGACACAGACGTCGCTGGACTGTCCCCTTATCCCTGGCAGGTGGGCTCACAGTGACTGCTCCTCTCTCTGATGTCTAGCATCTGAAGTTAAGCAGTTTGCCAGTTTGAGCGAAAGTGGCAGCAGGCAGCCAGGTGTGCTTAGGAAGATGTTTACAAGGTGGCGCCTGGGAAGGTTTTTGACTGGTTCTGCGCACCTGACTTTCCTGCAGGGCCCACTGTGCACCAGGTTCTGTTGGAGCTGTTTCTACATTGTTGCAGAATAACCCTCTGTGATTTCCATTCCAAGGAGGAGAATGCTGAGGCCTTCTTCTCATTTCTGAACACGGCCTCAACCAGTCACCAACAGATGGTGCCACAAAGCCACAGAAACGGATCCCCTTGTGGTTCTGGACCCTGTGTGCCAATCAGGGGCCACAGCTCTTCTGGTGTAGCAGAGAGAGACAGCTTTGGGAGTCCCTGGTTTGTTCCTTGGTAATACCGTCACTCCAGTCCCTGCCTGTACAGGGTCACACGGCCCTTCCTTCTGCACATACTTCAGGACAGCTGCCACCAGATGTAGAGTCCTCTCTAAATCCAGGTGATCTCCAACCTCTTTGATTTTGTCTGACCCAGACAGCCATAGTCTTAGGGATTAGTACCTGGACACGTCTGGAATGTGGGGCATAGCTCAATCCATCAAAGTCCTTAGCCCTTAACCAGCGGTTTCTTCCAGGTTGTCTTGCTAAGGTCACACAAGAAGACATGGTCTCTCTACGACTGGTCAGTGTGACTGTGGGTTATTCAGTCACAGATGGCTGGATCTGTATCTATATGTAGTCACCCCTGCTCTTGGAATAGGGCAGAGAGACTGTAGGAGTCAAAGGTGGTGGGGGACTACAGAGAAACAGTGTTTCCTGGCCACAATAGGACAGTCGCACGCATGGACTCAGAGTGGCTATGGCAACACGCACAAAACCAAGCCAGATAATGTCCCAGCATGGACGGGGAGGGGACAAAAACTCCCATCCTTACCTGAGGAAATACTGGAAACTGATGGAGGAGAGTCAGATTTCTTCAGGGCTATGGCCCCAGAGAGGCTACCCATGCTCCAGTAGATGGCCCTCCACCCACGCACACATAGGAGCACTAAGTGGACTCAGAGGGTTTGTAAAAGGAGCGCATGGATGAAATTCAGAAAAATAGTGGTGGGAGGAACAGAGGAGAGGTGAGAAGAGAGGGGAGGAGTGGGAGGGAGGGGTGGAGGTGGATCCGATCACAATGACATGGTACACATATGTGAGATTCCCCTCCCCTCCCCCCCAAAAAAAAGAGGACAGGAGAAGGGGAGGAGGAAGAGGAGGAAGGAAGACATCCTGCGGTTTGGAGTGGGATCCAGGCAGGCTGGCTCTGAACTAGCACTCTCGAAGAAGCTCCAGTTGGCTACTCGCCCATCCCATCAGATACATGGGGCTGGCTCCAGGCTTATGGAGTCACCATGTAACCAGGATAGTCCTGAACCAGGTATGATGGCACACGCATGCAATCCCAGCACTCAGGAAGCGGAGGACTGTCAATTCAAGTCCAGCCCAGGATATGCGGTAGTGAGGTCCTGCCTCGAATAAATCAAATCAGGGAGGAGCTCCAGGCTGGCTGGGAGAGGAAGGCTGAAGGCAGGTTGTGAGCCCCAGACTCAGGCAGATCTACACTCACAATCTGCTCTACTCTGGACAGCACTGGGCAAATTGTGACATCCTGGTCTCTTGGGTAGTGTCTCATCTGGAAGATGGAAACCCTAGGAAGAAGAGGAAGACCCTCCAAGGACCGCAGTAAAGATCAGCATGCTTGGATGCGAGTGTGGACTCAGACAGAGCCCAGGCATCCTGGCTTCACCGCGGACACTGTCCTCGGTGCTTTCCAACCACGGGGACTCTCCAGAACCTCCTAAAGCAGCTCCCCAGAAACCAGGGTGAGGACCAGAGAGGAGCCAGAGCAAACGCTGGACCTACTGAGATGCAGGTGGGACATCTGGATGGATTTAGCTGGCAGGTGTGGACTTAGAAGGTGACTTTTCAAAGAGGAAGAAAATTAAACGTGTTTGGGCAGATTGCTGTGCCCTCTGCAGTGACGAGGCAGAGAGCAAGCTAGCTAGCTGCCATACTCGTTAGTCAGTGGTCACCAGTACTCAGTCTTGCCTGTGACCTGGGCACACTGCTTTCTGCTGTTCCAGGGGCATTCAGGCTGCGTTCTGTCAGGTACAGGAAGCGTGCTCTGAGCCCGCGACAGCTGACGGAGGACTGAACCTGGGAAGGTCTCCCAGTCTCTCTCTGATGCACATTCTCCAGCAGGGCTTTGGTGGCACTGATGATCTCCCCAGAACCACCTTAAAAGCTGCGCCTTCTCCTGACAAAAGACACTTTCACTGACACAAAACACACGAGACAATACGTCTCATGTGAACACTGTGGCGTTCCCTGGACAGGAGCTACCCCTGTTCCTGGACCACCGCTTCCCACACATTCTACCCTACTGCATGTGACATGTGTGTGTGGCAGGGTGAGGGGGGTGGGTAGGTTGCTAGTTGTTGCCATGACAACTGAGGAAGAGGCAAGCTCTGACTTCAGTGCCTGCTTGTTAGTAGTGAAGCTGAATAGTGAGGAGTCTGTCCCCCCCACCTTTAAAAATGAGGTCCCCACCATAGTCCCATTGGTCTGGAAACTTTTGGATACATCCAGTTCAGTAGATATTAATTTATTTGGACAAATGGGTGTTAGCAGGAGTTACTGTTTAAAACATATCAGGTGGCCTAGGGGGACAGCTTGGTTGGTACAGTGCTCGCTGTGTGAGCATGAGGCTCTGAGTTCGAGGACCGGTGCATACAGAAGCAGTCAGGCGGGCACACTGACAGGTGCTTATAATTCCTATGTCCTGGAGGTGGAGATAGGTGGGTCCCTACCTAACTGGCAAGCTCAAGGTTGGTGACAGATCTTGTAGCAGACCAGAAAAGGGAGGGCTGGAGGCTCAGTGGTTAATAGTGCTGACTGTCCTTCTAGAGGACTTGGGTTGGATTCCCAGCACCCACATGGAGGCTCACCACTGCCTGTAACGGTAGCGTCAGGGGATCCTACACCCTCTTCTGGCTTCCACAGGCGCCGTACACATGGCACATACATACCTTCAGGCAAAACACCCATACACACAAAATATGTGTGCCCCTCCCGTACACAAAGTGAGGAAAAAGGCAAGTTACAGTCTTAGCACAGTTGTCGCTGGAAGAATTGGGGTGTGGGGGGGGGGGGGGGGCAGCCTCTAGAGCCAGGTCCCTATATCAACACCCTCGAGACTTTTCGACTGTCTTGTGTTGAGAAGCAGTGGCACGTCTGGCATTTTCCCGGCTCCTCTACATTTGGTTTTTCGCTGGGAACTTTTGAAACCCCATTGGTGTGGCACTGTTACCCCTTCGCAGATGAGTAAACTGATACCCAAAGAGTTAAGTCCCTTTCCTGAGGTCACTCAGCTAGTAAACAGGGCAAGCCTGTTTGATCTCCACAATGCCTGCATCTCTTACCGCTCCACCTCCTCAACTTAACCTTGTGCTTGAAATCAATGTGGCTTCTACTCATCAGGGAGACATCACCTAAAGCATGTACTGCCATAACTAAACAGTTGGTGCTTCTGTACGAAACAGCACAGCACACTGTCTGGATGTCTGCTCAGGGAATTGGGCAGTGATAAGAGAAATTAAATACTTTAATGGATTTTGACAACAACTCTTCGTTAAGGGGATTCAAAATCGCATAAAGGAAAAGTCAGACTTTCTCTTTGGACCTGATGGCTAATATATGCATGCCTAATTCATTAGCTGATTCAAAGCAAAGTAAAACAGCAGCAACAAAAGAAAACACCAAATTTCGTTAGGGCCAGAGTCCTTTAATGAGAAGGAGATTGCAGAATGGAGGAGGTGGACTCTCCTGGACAAGGTGTTCTTGAACTGACCTTCCGTCCCTCACTGCGGAGTGGGTACTTGATAAAATATGTGTCCATGACATGACAGTTCTTAGAAGGTTGAGGCTGGAGGATCTTGAGTTTGAGACCATCTTAAGCTACATAACAAGATGGGCTATATGTTTGTCTGTCTATCTATCTCACTCACAGGTATACATGCATGTGCACGTGTGTGTGTGTGTGTGTGTACGCACACACACAGGCACACATCCTGTGAGTGACAACAGCTTTCCACACCATGATTCAGCCAGGATGCCAGCCCCTTATTTTTGTGCTCCCACCAAATCCCTCCACAGCCCTGGGAGCCAGACTATACCGTCCATTTCCATTTCACCAAAGGGAAACTGAAGCTGAGCAATAACACAATTCCCCAGCAGCCATACAGTTAGTACAAGATGGATCCAGGATGAAGTTATTCTTATCATTATGAGTTAGTAACTATATTAGCCATGTAGTTAATCTTAAGGAAGTCAGATACTTCCCTGACAATGACATCCAGCAAATGGTATGCCTGCCTTCAGCCAGAATCACCCCGAGTCTTCCTGTCATAACTGTTCAAGAACACATTGATTACAGGTCACTCACTAGCAGGCCTTCCTCACACGTGTGAAATGTAAAGAGACCAGGGCAACACAAGTCAGTTGTTTCCAACAGTCTTTCAGGAGAAACGGCCATGCTGCAAGTTTAGAAAAGGATGCATTCCACAAGAAGTACCATGAGAAATGCAGGAAATATACTTCTGAATGGGAGGGAGGAAAGAGGCTGTGCCCGGTCTCTAAGGGGAGCTGTGAAGGACAAAAAGAATCAGAACCTGACTGGAGATGAAGGGTCTTCAGCTTCCCGAACCCAGGTGCCTTCATCCATTCCTGCGCATGAGGTCTGGCTCTGGAAGCCACAGACTGACACTCAGCACATAGGAGAATTGCTGGTCTACTGGAGAGGGACCAGATGCACACACAGGAACAGGATGTCCTTGCCTGAAAACGGTTTGTCCCTGAAGGGCCCCTCACATTAACTCAGAGCTCCTACTGAGTGGCTCACAAAGAAAGTGGGATACAAATGTTGTGAGCCCCATGTCCACTGAGAAAAGGTGGTTTGGGGTTCAACACCAGTCCTTCAGGGTTTGGGTAGGTGTGCTGGCACCATGAGGTTAAGAGAATGCGCCCAGAAAATCAGCCAGTAACAGAGTTGACTGGAAGTCTGCTGAGCCACTCTCTAGCCTGGTAGAGTCCTGTGAAAGCACTGAATGAGGACTCCTGGGATACACAGCAGTCAAGAGAGATGTAGGACCTCTGCAGACAATGGATGGGTTTGGGTGACACTGGATGCCAAGAAGAAAGCAGCTTTAGCAAAGATGCCATCTACACACATGGCTGTCCCCATTTCCCCCCGCATTCAGGCAGCCCGTACTTTGACACAGAGCTGTGTTTAAATACTAAACTGTTTTGTGTTGCAGCCTTGCACCGAGTGTGTAATTAAGAGGATCCCTTCATTAGCAGAGCTGCATAATGAAAGCTCAAGTTAGCCTTTCCTGCTAATTCTGGAGGTGGTGGGGCCGGCTAATACAACCGCTGATTACAATTGTCACATAGTCTCTTGCCGAATCCACCAGGAAATGTTCATTTCCCAGAATGCATACGGGATCTTGCCGTGAATGAGAGAGAAAAGGGAGAAGAAAGGTTTGCTCTGACAACCCACAGTAGAGATGGGTAGGGATTAGGAACATGGGGTTTGGCATAGAGTTCCAATCACACCCTCATCACTGAGGCCACTAGTTTGCCCTCCCTAAGCCTCGAGGTCACCAGCTGTAAACTCAGGTTAGTCATTGTGTCTAGAGTGCTGGGAAAACTCTTTCAAATATGAGAAAATCCTCACTGCAAGATATGTGCACAATGAGGCTTTGCGGGGGTGACAAGTTTAGTCATAGGTTAAGCAACTACAGAGCCTGCCCTTCTGGAATTTTTCAGAAAGAAACAGATATTCCATGGACAGTTAAAAAAATAGTTATTTAAGCTTGATAAGTTCTGTGAAGAAAGAAAATCAAGTGTATTTTGTTCTTTGCATCCTGAAGATGAGAGAATAAGTTCTCAGTGAATTTCATGATAATAATGATGACAGCAATGATAATGACAATGGTAGTAATGGAGATGGTCATGGTGGTGATCCTGAAGAGGGTGGTGATGGCAGAAATGATAGTGACGATGATGAAAAGGACCATGACCGTGATGATGGGGATGACTATGAAGGTGATGGTGGAGATGGTGATGGTGTTGACTATGTTGATACCGGTGCAGGGAATGATGATGATGATAAAGATGTTGGTTAGGATGATAATGAAGTTGACAATTTGGTAGTGATCAAGAATATGATAATGATCAGGCATAGTGGCGCACACCTTTAATCCCAGCACTCGGGAGGAAGAGGCAGGTGGATCTGTGAGGTTGAGGTCAGCATGGTCTACAGAGCGAGGTCCAGGACAGCCAGGGTCACACAGAGAAAACCTGTCTCAAAAAAACAAAACAAGCGACACCATAGAGTATGATGATGTCCAGTCAGGAAGATGATGGACAAAGGAAGGGTGACTTTCTTCCTAGAAAATTATAGAGATAGAGAAAAGATGGAACAGTTGAGTGATGAGTGAAAACACTTGCCAAGGGAGGGAAGGTAGGCAGGGAAGAGAAGGCTGGCGGTCAGGAGATAACATGAGGCACCAGCGTTCCCCTTGGGGATCTGGCCTAGCATGCCTCAGGCCAGGACACCGTTCAGGGCAACCTCAGACTTTGAAGAACATTCTCTGGGTTCCGGAGAAAAGTGAAGCCCAGACGAGAGTCACCTTTTCCCCTGGCCAAAGTGCTCAGAATCCATGTGTAATTCCAGCCATTAGGCATTCCAGCTCAATGTAATGTTTTTCTTCCCCTTTGCTCACATAAAAACTCTGAGCAGGGGATCATGAGGATGGGACCCGGCCTTGGCCTCTCACAAGAAGTCTCCCCTCAAGCAAAGACTTGGCCTCTACTTCGCTAAGTTATTTCAGAAAGAAAATGAGGCAAATCATTGCTGGTGCCCTCTAACTCCTGTGTTTACAGTTCCTGGTAGACGGGGGGAGGGGTGGGAGGCGGGGTGGGGGAGCAACACCTCCATCAGCACAGGACGTCATGATAGCAGAAACCCTGAGCCAAGACTGAAACATCAGGGAAGGTGTGGTTAGTGAGTTCTCATGGGCACCATGGAGCCCAGTCTAAGCTAGAACAAGAAAAGTCTTATTGGTCTAGGCAGCCTGAGCAATGAAGACAACCCTGTGTTAGTTACATGAGGCAGGGCTCGAGTCAGCTGGTGACCTTTTGAGATGAAGAAGAACCAGGTTATTGTGACAGAAGTGGCCGACAGGACCAAGGGTCTTTGTAAGCTCATGTTCCACTCTCTGCTTACTGTTACTTCTATCAGGTCTGTGGGCCTGGGAACCGTTATTACTCTGTCTTATATAAAACTTTGAGATTATGTGACTTGCCGAAGGCCATGTGGCTTCAAGCAGCAGAGAGATGATCCAACTATTCCTTGATTTACCGATCTCCTGACCCCCAAACATGCAACTCACCAGGCCCACGTCCCAGCAGAGAGGTGCCGCAGTGGCATGGCTTCCCGAGCAGTGTGCACAGAACATGCCACCTACGGACTGTGCTGCAACATAGCCAGGGGACAGCAGAAAGACACTTGACACGGGGAGCGCCCTGCCACGCTTACTGGGAGGCCTGTGGAAAATGAGCTGTCAGGTCCTTCGTCTGGAAAACGAAAACGAGAGAGCTGGGCCCGGTGACCCCTAAAGGGCTCTCCAGCTCCCAAAAGACTCGCCTTCAGGTCTGGGGAAGCAGCCACGAGACTGGGTCCTCAAATTTGTCCTGCTGCCGATTCATTGTCTGGCCAAGCAAGAAAACAGTCAAGCACCAGCCCAGGTCATGGCTCGTGAAGCATCCCCCAGCAGGAAGAGAGATGGGCTGCTGTTGCCTTCGGCTTCCTTGCTGCTTTGCACTCCACAAACACTCTGTGTCATGAGTTACAAGAGCCCATGGTGGCCAAGTAACAAACTGATCTGTCTGGCAAGCAAAATCGGGCAAGCATATTCAGATGAGCGATTGACCTCCCAGAAGCTGCTTCATTGGTTCGTGTTGGTGCCTCATAGAAGGTTGGATTTAGACCTTAGGCAGCTTCCCCATTTCGTGCTGGCACTGGCTGTGTCCACCCTCATCCATTCTCCCTGTTAAGCTTTCTTTGCAAAATAAAGTAAAAGATTCTCTCCATAAGGAGAAGAAAATGAATCGAGCTGAGAAAATGAAGGGAAAGAGTCCAGTTTTGAACCTAAACAGCTGTGCGTTCAAATTTAATAGCGGAGTGACTTTTGCAAGGTGGTTGACTTGTCTGAGCACATTTCCCTCATATCTAAAATATCGTGTTTTCTCTCATGTGTGGAATCTAGATTTACATGCATGTACACATGTATATACAAATATATAGATATATATGCACATTTTTCTATCCCGGCTCTACTGTGCATTGGTTTGTCTTCCTATGTCCTGGTTCCCCTTCCTGTAAAGTAGGAATATAGCATCCACTTTGTCAAGGTCTATACCAAGCCTTCTGCATACATGCTGTGCTCTTTAGCTTGGGGTTTTGTTGGACTCCAAACAACGCAATTCAGGGTGTCTCTGATTCTCTTGCCTGCTTGTGGGACCTGTTTCCTCCTCCTGGATCACCTCATCAGCCTTGATATGAGAGGATGTGCCTGGTCTTACTGCATCTTGTTACACCATGTTTGGTTGATGTCCCTGGGAGGTCTTCTCCTTTCTGAAGGGAAACAGAAGCAGTGGATCTGGGGAGGAGAAGGGGACTGGAGGGAGAGGAGGCTGCAGTTACGATATATTGTATGAGAGAAGAATAAGTAAATAAAATAAAATGTCTACTTTTTGAGATTTTACCGAAGGCACAGAATTAAAAGCCACTGTATTTACTGACAGCAATGGCGGCAACAGTGTGCTTGTTGCTAGTGAGGGTATGTCCTGCCTCAGAGAATAAGATCACATGAGGTGAGAGTGGCCAGAGTTTGGGGGAGAGAGCTGCGCAGGTAGGACCATCCTCTTAAAAGGACTTGAGTATGTCAACAGAGGCTTCTCTGTAAGTTCTTTCTTCATCTCTTGGGAGCGTGTGCCCGGTCTGCCCTGCTCAGCCACAGTCTGTATCTCTTCTTCAAACTGCATCATGTAACCAATCAAGCAAATGGGGCTCTGTCATGGCAGAGATATATCAAGTGAGGGAGCTGGGCTTTTTGGTAGCTACATTTATTTTTAGCAACTTCATCCTGAGACGCTTTAAATTAGCTGCAGTCCTAATTTAAGGCACTGCATGGTGCGTGGTTAGCATTTCTCCATGAGCAGCGGTGTGCTACGTGCACTTTTGAAATCTAGCGATGGAGGGACTGTGCCAAACAGCAGAGAAAGAGGCCTACTACATCTCTGTCCTGTAGAGCCCCCAGGCCACAGGGCGTCCTGTCAGGACACAGCTTTGCCAGTAACCTGCCGATTCTAGGCCTCCTTGTCCCTATTTTTAAACAGCGGTTGCCATTTCTACCAGGAAGTCCTCTGCAGTGGCTGCCTAGCTCCATGCTCATCCACTGGCCCTGGCTTAGGCATACCTCCTGTGCTGTTGTCTAATATTGAGTCTCAGGCTCCGCCCTGAGTCTGAACCTCCCAGATTACTGTTGTCTAATAGTGAGTCTCAGGCTCTGCCCTGAGTCTGGACCTCCCAGATTATTGGCCCAGCCCATACAAAGTTTCTACAGCATGAATGTTCATTTCTGGCAAGTCCTCAGGAGACACCAAAGCAGCAAGTCCATGGGCCCCACTTTCAAGATGGTTGCTGTACCATGGTGTCCAACCCCTGTGCTAAGGGCTTCATGTAGCCCAACACAAGGGCTTCTTGCAGTCCAGAACAGCCACTGATGCAGCCCAACACAAAATCATAAACCTACTTAAAATCTCATGAGATTATTTTGCATCTTTCTGATAACTCTATTATGTGAGTCTCAAGCATGAATTTTATAGGTGCAACATCAACTTAATATCTCAAAAATCACAAAGTCACAAAAATTAAGCATATGTATATATGTATGTATATATGTGTGTGTGTGCATGTGTATGTGTGTACCCAAACAACTTAGATTTAATGTGTTTACCCTAAGGCAAGGCTTCCTTATCCAACATGGTCCAGAGAATCCAAAAGGTCAGACTCCCTTGAATTCTAGACTGTTCCAGGAGTTTCCTAAGGTCCTTCTTTATAAGTCATCTGTGTTTCTAGCTGATCTCCCTCACTGTGGCCAGTTCCCATCATGCCTCCCATAGTCTCCCTCATTTCCAAACCAAGCAAACTTCTCTAGAAATCAGTATCGAGACCAAAATCTGCGTCGGCCCCCTGGACATAACACTAGCAGTGTGGTTCATATGGGCCTCTCCCTGCCCCCGTTCAGTCATGTGCCTCTGGGCTGCATGGACAAGCTCCTGGGACATCCCAGTGCTTAGGAAACAGCTGGGAGTGAAAATGACCGAAGGTATATTTAACAAGCGATGGAAGGTGTTCTTCTAGAGAGAGTCCAAGCAATGCCTGTGAAACTAGGATTTGGTCTTGCCCTATCCACCTCTGTTAATCTCTGGGACTATATATAGCTTATAGAGAAGAAGAAAAGTCTCTGATTTGAGTGAAATCAAGGAAGCATAAGAACCGTATAGTGAGCCCTGCTTGGGCATGGGGGAGGTGGCCCTAGGGTCATGCTGATTTCTCAGCTGATGGCATGAACTTGGGCAAGTGTCACCTGGCCACCCTGTGAAGGGGCAATGGTTTCTACCTCCTTCAGAAGCCTGTGGTTGGAAACAATGGGATGACCGAAGTAAACTGGTTAGCTCAGTTTTGGACATGTAGGAGGTCCCTAATAATTGGTGGCAATTTTTGGCAGTGAGGTTTCCAAACAAAATAGAGACAGGTGGTTTCCTCACTTGTGTTTTCATGAAAAAGAATTCCACTTTGTTTGAAAAATGATAATAGATAAACCATTCCAGGATTCTTGCCTCTGTTTTAATGAATCAAGGATATACCAAATTCAATTTTTTCCAGAAACGATCCCAAAGGACTAGTAAACTTGATTTATGTTTTCTTTACCAGTCACTTTTATTCCAAAAGCCTGACATTTCCATTAAAATGCTATTAAGTAAAAACGGGATTTTTACAGTATTTGTGATGGCTTGGGTCTCAGTGTGATAATTGCAATTATCTCCAGCAAAGAAGCCATTCCTCATCCTTTTATTTCCCCTTATACATCAACTGCATCTTTAGTACTTCCCAGGTGAGGAAAACCATTTCCCTAAACAGTTGTGCTCCAGGGTCTGTGAAGGGACATGGGCATCTGGGAGGGCAGCCATCGGAGGCACATGCCGGGCACTAATGGCTGGCTGGGAGAAAGGGAGGGAGGGAGGGAGGGAGGGAGGGAGGGAGGGAGGGAGGGAGGGAGCGAGAGCAGCCATCGGAGGTGCACACCACCTGGAGGAGTGGTGAAAGGTGCGTGCTGGACAGCACTGGACAGATGTGTCTCCAGAAGAGGACACCCTCATCGCCTGGAATGACATGGGGAAGACCTGTCTAGTCTGAACTTGCTGTATGGAGGTGATGAGGTCCCCATCTGGCAGTCCAAACTAAGGCTGCCCCTCAGACCATGTTTTATCTTAAACAGCCTGCAGCCACATAGATCCGATCCTGTCTACCTGGGTTAAAATTTCTGAAATGGCGTTGTGAAATGTTCTAGAACTAGATGACAGCGATGGTGCTGTCATGGAAGACCTAAATGCCTCTGAGCTGCACACTTTAAACGTGTTTAAATGGTGGCTTCTGTGTATGTTGCACACCAAAGTCACTTTTAGCTAACACACTGCAACATCTGTGCTGGGCGAGGAGGAGCTGGACACTGAGTGGCTAGGCCAATGACAAGTCAGTCGGCCATTAAGTCTCTAACTGAGGAGGAATGCTAGCTTCCTATGGTTAAGGCTTAATTCTGACTGTGTGGATGTCCATGAGAAACATGTGTGGAGTGAGCGACAGTTTAAACACATGTCCTGTCATCCTAACCCTAAATACAGGCATCTAAACATTATTAGTGTCTATATTCAAAATCTGGGATTAGGAATCATTTTGATTCCTTTATACTTCTCTCCAAAGGTCTACAAAGAACTTAAAAAACTTTTATAATCTGAAACAAAAAGCTCACAGCTGAAGCTATGACTCAGTTGGCAGCGTGCCTACCTCCCATGCAGAAAGCCCTGTGTTTGATCACCACATAAAACTGCATGTAGGAGTGCATGCCTGTAACCCCAGCAGTGTGGAGGGGGAGTCAGGAGGATTAGAAGTTCAAGATCACCCTCAACTTGGACTGCATGAGACCTTGCTCTTTAAAAATAAAAGAAAATAAATAAATAATATAAGTAAAAAGCAATCAATACTTTTAAAAAGTCTTTTTAAAAAATAAACAATAGTATTCAGAATTTTGTGTTCCCAGTGTGAGCCATGATGTGCTTTAGAATAAGGGCATAGTAAACCAGAGGGAATGCTGGAGAGCTGGTTTGTAGTCCTGGTTTATTCAGAGATGAGATGCCACCCTCACCCTCAATCTCTGTATCTGGAACGGGGCTGCAGCCAAAGACTGCTCCACAGAAGTTCACAGAGAGCGGGTTTGTACCTGAGCGGTCCCTGAGCCGTTTCCACCCCCTGTGCATCCACACTGCACCTCCCTGTCTTCCCGTTTTCACCCCCTGTGCATCCACACTGCACCTCCCTGTCTTCCCGTTTCCACCCCCTGTGCATCCACACTGCACCTCCCTGTCTTCTTGTTTTCACCCCCTGTGCATCCACACTGCACCTCTCTGTCTTCCTCTTGATGAAATTTCCTGAGTGCTCACAATCTCAGCCATCACCACTTACTCAGTGATTTAGGAGCTAATTTCTGGTAAGAGTGTCAGTTTTCCTACCACCCCATTTTTCTTTCTACAACTGTCGTGGGGAAAATACTTCATTTTGTGTGAAAAATAAGCACCTGACCTTTATTTACTGTCTGAAGTCCAGACGATAATGACAACGGCGCTTCTGCTGAAGGAGCCTCGCATCCTAGGAATACCCACTCTGCCAGCAACCCAGACCCTCCATGCCATGAAACGTTGAAAGAGGTTTTCCTTTGTAATGCCTGGTTCTGATCCTCTGCCTGTTCTTGCTTTGAGCCCAGAATTAGGGTCCACTTTAAAGAAGCTGTGACTAGGTCTTCTGGATTTCTACACATGTCTTCCCTAGAGGTTGGCTCCTTGGGCTGGCCTGAGAAGGGGACCACTTGGGCAGAGCTTTCCAGCACGACATTTGTCTCGCAGGCTTCTTTCCCATTCCCAGGGGCTTATGGAATAAGCATCACGGCTTTGAGACACTCCTGGTCGGTTTATGCCATTGTTAAAAGCAGACTTTCCCAATGTGTCTTAGTCATGGGTATATTACTGTGAGAAGACACCATGGCTACAGCAGATCTTCTATGGGAAAGTATTTAATTGGGGCTGGCTTACAGCTCAGAGGTTCAGTCCATTATCGTCACGTTGTGGGGTCATATGACAGCAGAGAGGCAGACACGGTGCTGGAGAAGGAGCTGAGAGTTCCGTTCAGCAGGCTGCAGCAGGAGAGAGAGCCACTGGGCCTGGTTTGGCTTTTGAACCCTTAACACCTACCCGGAGTGGCACACCACCTCCAACAAGGCCACATCTCCTGATGGTGCCACTGCCTAAGGGCCTATGGGGCCATTTTCACTCCAACCTCCATACAATGCGACAAATTTGATGAAAACTGCCTCCCACTCCCTGCTCCCAGGAATCTAATATACCCCATGTGCTATAGACATGAGTGGGCTGGGTTGGGGCACACAGAACCCTGAGGGCTGACCTGTGAGCTGAAGTGTGTGGGGACAGAGACATATCCAAGGAACAGAATGAATGTGGAAGAGTGTCATTGGTGTGGCCAAAGAGACATCTTGGGGCGGGTAGTATAGGAATGTGCCACACAGGCAGGGCCAGGGAGAAGCATGACGGCTGGTGTGGGGACTACCTGGAAGTGGGATGCTGACAGGCCATTCGAGGAAGAGTCACAAGTGACCCACCTTGAGTTAGCACCACAAGATGTGCATTGAACTTCCTGGGGCCTTACTGACTGTGCACAGTGTCTTCAGGATTTAGTCTTAGGAGTGGCGACCACAGGTGGTGGCTGGTTTTCTGTTGTCCTGTTTCTGGGTGGGACAGGAGCCAGGAAAGGGTGGAGACTGATGTAGAGAGAAGCACTGAGTAAGGAAGGGAATTGGGAACTCAGGGGCTCCGGGCCAGACTGACGGACAGCAAGGTAGAGGGTAACAGTCAAAACTTGGAACCGAACCTGTGCCTAGACAGCGAGGACCCAGAAACGAGGGCATCCAGGAAGAGAGCAGGAACACCAGAAGAGGCTCTTGTAAAGAGGCCAGCATCTCAGACAAGATTGGAGAGGGAGTAGCCCAGTCAGGTATGTTGGTTGCCACAGGGCTAAGTATGGTGGCACACGCCCATAATCCCAGCATTTGGGAGAAAGCACCAGGAGAATTACAAGTTCTAAGGCAGCCTGGGCTACGTGGCAAGTTTAGGGCCAGTCAGGGCTGCACAGTGAGACTTTGTCTCCAAACTGTAATAATAAAATGAAAGCCACGCGGATGCCAGAATAGAGAATGGGAAGGCAAGCCCAGAAACATGGTGTGACGGTTTGATGGAAATGGCCCGCGTAAGCCCACAGCGGATGTCACTGTTGGGAAGTGTGTCGCTGGGGGTGGACTTCGAGGTTTCAGAGTCACTTGCTCTTCCTACTGCCTTCATCCAGATGTAGGACTCTCAGCAACCTCTCCAGCGCCATGGCTGCCTGCCTGCCGCCATGCTTCCTGCCACGATGAAACTGTAAGCCAGCCCCAATTCGATGTTTTCCTGTACAAGAGTTGCTGTGTCATGGGCTCTCTGCACAGCCACAAAATCCTGACTGAGACACATGGTGCAATGGTCCAAGCACGGCAGAATAGGAGAACAAGGCTGGCCTGTGAGAGCTGATCTGGGGCTAGAGTGATACAGCGTTGACTATGAAGACCAAGCAAGAGTTGGCTTTTATTCTGATTTTCATGCCTGGGTAACTGGCAAATCTCTGGTGGTGACTCAGGAGCTCTGGGACAGACTTTGGGTGGGGGAAGGGCTGTGTCATGCTGTAGGCAAGAAGGAACTGAGACCATTTCCAGCTAGATGGGGACAGGTAAAAGTCTGTGGCTATTTGTTTTCTTGATTATCAGAATAATTTCAGAATAAAACACACAGGCTAAGGAGTCACAAAACTTGTCATCTTCTATATGAGTTCCTAACAAACAGTTCAGGCAGGAAATCGTCTGTGTTCCGAGGACTGGGGAATGGAAGTAGCTACCCAAGTTGTCCACTGAATGTGCCTGCGGCTTCTTGCCAACCCTCAGTGAGATTTTTCTATTTCCTAATCATTCATTTACTACCCATAAGTAGGAGTTTGAACTCAAACCCAGACTGCTCACAGTGGGGTATTTCCTTGAACCGTGAGCAGAGTGAAGCTGGCATGGCAGGATGGAGGAAGGCGTGTTTCCACTCCTAGCTCTGCCCTGGGATCAAGCCCCGCTTCAGTAAGCTGTAGCTGTGTGCGACTCAGCAGGCCACTCCTCAGGGGCCAGTTTTCTAGTCTATGCAATAGAAGCTGTACACACCTCTCCCCATTGGAGGAAGGCAGTTTGTCACGAGTGCCCCGTGTGTTTCAGGTCTCAGCATTCTGGAAAGCCTTTCACTGGGAAGGAAGATCTGGACTGTGACCTGACCGGTGATCCTGACTCCAACCCCGAAGCCCACCTGCCCTCCATTTGCCTCAAGCAGGTGTTCCCCAAATATGCCAAGCAGTTCAACTATCTACGCCTGGTAGACAGAATGGCCAACTTGTTTATCCGATTCCTGGGAATCAAGGGGACAATGAAGTTGGGACCAACTGGCTTTCGAACCTTCATAAGGTTAGTGAGACCAGCTTTCTCCCACTTGAGGCTTGGAGAGGGAAGAATCGAACCATCTGAATGCCACGTGGTTCTTGACTGCCCTTGAGAGACCATAGTGTTGAACTGGTACCCTGTTTGAAGCTGCAGTTACATCATGGCTGGCGTATTATAGACTCTCATCAAGGGAGTTAACAAATGTTCTAACAGTGACATTTAAATCTTAGGTTCATTATTAAAGTAAGCAGTTGTGGGGCTGAGGGAGATAATTCAATAGGCAATGCTCTTGATGCGGAAGCATGAGGACCTGTGTTCAGAGCCCAGTGCCACATAAACCAGGCCTAGCAGCATGCAGTAGTAATTCACCAGGAATGGGGAGCAGGGCGAGATAAGCGCTTCCTGCAAGCCATTCTAGCAAAAGTACAACTCCAGATTCGGTGAAGAGCCTGTCTCAAAATATAAGGTGGAGTAGAGTAGAGGAAGACAGTCAGGACCCACCTCCAGGCTCCATGCCACACATCTACACACACCCAGGAACTGTGGACCAACGTAGTAGTGTTTTTTTATTGTTGCTATGACACAATACCTGAAGCTGGATAACTTTATAAAGAAAAGAGGTTTGCTTAGCTCACAGTAGTTTAAGTTAGCATCTTAAACTCTCAGGTCAGCCAGCCCTGTTAGTTCCATCTTTGGTAAGAGTCTAATGACAGAAGATACCACAGGGAGGTGTGTGCAAGAGAAAAATCATGTCCAGAGATGATGGCACAGCAGATCGGAGTCAGGCTCCCTCTTGTAATGACTCAGGGGCCCACAAGAACTAGTACCTTCCAAGGGTACATGCCCAATGCCCAGCGACCTAAAAACCTTCTGTCAGCTCTGCCTTCTAAAGATGCTGCCACTTCCAGAGCACCATACCGAAGTCCATGCTACCAACGCGTGAATCCTCAGGGGATGTCCTAGTTAGTGAGGTCATCTTGGAACAACCCAAGTCCTCCGAGAGGAAAGTCTAAGTCAGGTTGACCTGCAGGCATGTCTGTGGAGGGTTGTCGTGGTGATTAACCCGAGCAGGAGGGCCCAGCACACTGTAGGGACACCGTCTCTAGGCAGGTGCTCCTAGGCTGTGTTAGAACGCTAGCTGAGCAGGAACTGTGAGCAAGCAGCGTGGTCTCAGCTTCTTCAAGGACCTCCTTATGTTTCTGTGACCTGACCGGTGATCCTGACTCCAACCCCGAAGCCCACCTGCCCTCCATTTGCCTCAAGCAGGCGTTCCCCAAATATGCCAAGCAGTTCAACTATCTACGCTGAAATTCACTGGTCCTTCAGCGATGGACGGTGACCTGGAAGTGTAAGCAAAATAAACCCTTTCCTCCCCTAAGCTGCTTCTGGTTCAAGTATCTCTTCACAGCAACAGGTGAAGTCAGAATAAGGGCTTCCTCAGGCAGCGTTCTAATTGCAGCAGTTACCCTGAACTAGGCCCTTCAGCACCCAGTAGGGATTGTTGGTGGGAGTCTGACCTTGTGTTTCCTAACATGCGCTCTCCCGCTAGGACCAGCTGTCTACGGCTGAGCTCACAAAGGTATATCATTCCACAGTGAGTTTCCGGAGGGAAAAGTTGATTAGTCTGGTAAATCATACAGCACACTAGCTCTAATATTAAAATAACGTGCTGATAGTGTCTGCCATACACTTGCACGAGTTTTAAGGAGAAAGCGTAAAGAAGAGGTTTGCTGCAGCCTAAGAAGTGAGAAGTCGCCCCTTGCTGTCCGTGTCTGTGGTTCACTCTTTTGCCTGCTCCCTTTGGAACCCTCTGGAGGTGACACAGGGCAGCTTGCAGGCGACAGTGAACCCTACCCCTGAACCTGGGGGTCTTTAGCCTATAGATTAGAATGAAACCACATAGGCCATAGGGAGACCTGTGTGTGTGTGTACGTGTGTGTGTGTGTGTGTGTGTGTGTGTGTAGAATTAATCAGAACCATAGGAAACATCTAGCATATCGCAAATGATTAATAAATGTTTGTTTCTTTCCACAATGGTTAAAGAATGTCATGAAAATTTACATATAGTTCTATAAATTCACACACAGAGAGGAAGAGAAGGGAGGGAGAGACAGAGGGAGAGAAGAGAGAGAGGAGCAAGCAAGCCAGGGCCACACAGGGTCTGGTACAAACCTGACAGCCATGCCAAACAGATGACCCTAGACCTCTTCAACAAGTGTGGTCTGGCTACAGCATGGAATTGCTCATTTGCAGTTCTCTGTGGCATTGCCACCTCAGAAAGAAAACCCTCTGACAGCCCTCAGCATGGCTGTCACCTCTTGTCACTCGCTTTAACACCCTTACCCTGCATCTCAAAGTCACACTCCTCAGACTTCTCTTCACTAAAGCAAATAATTGGATGCCATGAGTTGGAAGCCATGTTTTGCCAACAGCTTCTCCAGACACGGTTTATAGAGACTGCCACCAGCCTTCCGGTCTTGGTAAGCCCAAGGCTTGGTGGCCACGGTTGCCACTTTAGCAAACCAGCAGGATGGCTTGAGAAGGGCATGCGTTAGTTTCAGAGAAAGGAAGGACATGGGCCTTGGGGTCTAATAGCCTGGCTCTGGGATCAAGCATATTGCTCATTTGTCTGGCTTTGGCAAATCCTCCATCAGTCTCTAAGTCCCGGTCCCCTCATGTGAGCAATCATCCTGCCTGGTGTGGTATTTTGCGTCTGGAGTATAATGCATCATACAGTGCCTGGCCCAAGGCCTGGATCAAGAGAACTGCTTGCCAAATGAGAGCTTTCACCTCTTGTCAAGACTGCATTTGATGCTCAGTAATAGGACAGTGTCTTCAAGTGGCTCAGAACATAAAAGCCACCAGGGGTTCCAGGACTGGCGAGCAACTCTACAGTATTATCCATGCCTTACCTCTTTTCTCTTCACCCATAGTAAGCGTGTTCTGATGGCTTCAGGGTTGCCTACGGTCACAGGATGGCCGCTCAAAATCTGGCCACCATAGTTAGGTACTAGACTGAAAGAAAGAAGAAGGGGGCAGTAGCATCGGTCTCTGCCCTGCAGATGAATTAGACTTCTTTTTTTTTAAATATTTATTTATTTATTTATTTTGTATACAATATTCTGTCTGTGTGTATGTCTGCAGGCCAGAAGAGGGCATCAGACCTCTTTACAGATGGTTGTGAGCCACCATGTGGCTGCTGGGAATTGAACTCAGGACCTTTGGAAGAGCAGGCAATGCTCTTAACCACTGAGCCATCTCTCCAGCCCATGAATTAGACTTCTTAAACGCTACCCTGGAGGCTATAGGTAGCGATTTCTTTTTTTTCTTTTTCTTTTTATTTATTAAAGATTTCTGTCTCTTCCCCA
>NW_026068141.1:992212-1016594 GCF_014885135.2 Alexandromys fortis | reverse complement strand
TTTTTTCTTGGTTTCCCAGGGTCTCATGTACGTATTTACTTAATTCTTCAAACTTTTTGTTATACATCTCATCCATTTCTATAAGGGTGTTTTTTACATATTGTTTAAGGGACTCTATTGCTTTCATAAAGACAATTTTTTCCACTTCTTCTGTGTTAGGGTGTTCAAGTCTTTCTGTTGTAAGATCTTTGGGTTCTGGTGTTTTCATGTTGTTTTTCTGATTATTGGGTGATGTTCTGCCTTGGCGCCTGCCCATCTCCTCCTTTCAATGCTATCTAATTGGTCTTTTAAAATCGGATCAGGTTTCTCTGCTGGCCGGAGGCTTCTCTTACTAATTTCCTCGCTCTGTTTCCTGGCTCCTGCCCTGGGCCAAGAACCCTCTCACCCCTCAGAAGGGTTTTGAGGAACAGGACCCGGCTCCCCGTTTGCCAGGGACCTCGCCAACCAAAGGCCTACCTCTTTGATTTAATTGGAGTGGGGAGATCTGCTCTCGGTGTTGCTCGGTAGTCCCTGCCGCCTGCGTCCTCTGCCACTGCGCCAGTCCCCGCCTGTCCTAGCCAAAGCCTGTGGCCTGCGTTGCCCGCCTGCGTCGCTAGCTCCTTCTGAGGGCGCCTGTGTTGCTCCTACAGGTAACGATTCTGCATCTGTTGTGTGGGTTACTTGTAGTCACATGGGAAGCTGGGAAACCAACTTCGTACTGCATCTATTCATTCACCTAGTGTGTGTGAGTACGGTGCACACGTCGCAGCTTGCCTGTGGAGGTCAGAGGTCAGCTTTCAGGCTGCAGATCCCAGAGACTGAACTCAAGTTGTCAGGCTTGGTGGCAAGCGTCTTTATCCACTGAGCCATGTTGCTACCCCTGGAGCTTTGTGTGGGGTGTGTGTTATTTCTTTCTTTTAAAATGTATTGCTATCATCACAGTGAAAAGGAGAAAGAAGGAGACAAACAGCTAGGCAGTCTTTGCCTCTTTGTGGTTCTTCCTTGAGCCTTGGGACACAGAGGACCCTGATCCGAGGCCTGCAGAAGCACAGAGGAGCAGTGAGGTTAACAAGCTAGTTCACACAGCTTCGTTGTGCACAGCATGTCTACGGCTTGAACACGCTGGGCCTGCCCAGCTTCTGCACCATGACACATAAACCCCGTTAAAAACCTGAGGGACTGAAGGGCCACCTGAGCTTCATGTGGAGAACTGTCAGGATCTGCAAGGAACACGGCTGCTGTGACATCTGAGCCATGCCCAACTCTTTCCAACATGGGGACAGAACAAGTTAAAGAAACCTTCCTTCCCCTGGGACTCCCAAACTAACCACACATGGAGCAGACTCTTCATGTCAGCCTTTGGCAAAGTCTGAAGCAGCAAGCCAGGGCTCCATGACTGGGGCGGTGGGCAGAGCAGGGGGCTGGCAGTAAGAACAGGGGAGGTTTTATGCACCTAGTGGCACCCATGGGGGCCTCCTGAAGGAAGCAGAGTTTGTCCTACTACTTGTTGTGATTGGCTGAGCAGTAGACAGACACACCACACAGGCAGCAGGGAGAGCCAGCAGAAGGATTTTGTGCGGCCCAAGCTGAGAAGTGAAGGACGGTGTGTGATCCAAGCTGCAATGGACCTGAGGCTCTGTGCCCTGGCTGAGGACACAGGAGAGGTTCTGGGAGGCTTCCTGGCCACTTGTGGGTAAATTTTGCCTGATAAGAAGACAGGGAGGAGATCTCGAGACACTGGCAAGCTTCCAGTCTCAAATGCTTCTGGGTCTTCCTCTCCCTGCCTCCCCAAGGCCCCAAACACACAGTGAGCTCTGATGGGAAGGGGTAGGATCATCTCCGGGAACCATTGCTAGGACACTTGATGCCATCAGAGCTTTGTGTCTCTTCAGATGAAGTTATGATGCTTATTTTCATGTAAAATCTTTGTACTCAAAAATCGACTTCAATCAAAGCAGGACTGCCCACAGAGGCCTCCAATGAGTGACACTTGGTTTGAGATCAGGAGATATCTATTAAAAGGACCTCCACATTTTACACAAGCCTAAAGAGAAAATAGAATTCAGAATGTTTCTAATAGGATGGGTGGTGGTTGCACACACCTTTAATCCCATTACTCGGGAGGCAGAGGCAGGTGGATCTCTGAGTTTGAGGCCAGCCTGGTCTACAGAGCAAGTTCCTGTACAGCCAGGGCTACACAGAGAAACCCTGTGCCAAAAAAAAAAAAAAAAGTTTGTAACAAGTTTAACTCTCAGGTCAGAATGGGCTAATGACAAAAATGTCCCTGCAAAGCTGCCTGGATGTGTCAGGCTTTGTGATTCTCCCATCATTGAAGGCATTTGCATGAGAAATCGATTTCTCCAAGATTGGGGATTGTTAGGTTCTGCAGCCACCACCTCCAATCTGTGGCCAGCCAGGGCTGTCAGTGGAACTGCGGCAGAAGGAGGCAGTAAACAGACGTCTTCAGGTGGCCAAGAGGCGGCTCGAGCAGATGGACGCAACAACAAGGCCACCCAGCAAATGCCCATCCTAACTCAGGATGCAGGAGGACGTGGATGGAACACAGCACTCGGTAAAAGATGGCCCGAGAAACCCCAATGGCAGCTCAATAGTAAAATATGGTAAATCTCCGCCTTCCAATTTATCTGGGTATGTTCAGTCTTGCAAATTAAATTTCACCACCTGCTCACGACTGTTCTCTCTCTCCTTTCCACTTTGGCTTAAATGTTGCTTCGTTATGAATTAATAATATTTATACCATATGCTGGGTTGAACCAAGTGCCCTTCGCAGGAGCACACCGAAACACATATTCCCAGCACGGTGCACACACCTCGCAAGGTTCCCACACAGATGCCCCAAGTGAAACTTGGCTTTCACATCTACTACCCACTCTGTTTCTCTCCACGTTCCTTGAAAAGACCGAGAAGAGAAGAAAATAATCCACGGTCCGCTTGGATTTATTTTCGGTGTCCATCTCTCAGAACTCGCAGCACAGATCAGCAGTTTTCACAGCGAATTATGCTAATGCCCGCCCAGCCATCTTCCACTCTTCTCTTGCTCCACGAATGAGAAATAAGAAACTGTCATTCTCCCGTCTAGACACTCTAACCAGCCTCCAGTCATTTCCTCAGCAGCCGAGTATCATCAGGCAGCACGTATCTTCACTGTGAACTGAGCTCTGCTTTTTAGTTTTTTGTTTTTTGGAAATTTTATTTTCTAACAATTGCCAGGATGTGGAGGCTTCCTTTGAGAGAGATTGGTCTGTATTAGCTCCTGTCAACGGGTCACTAGTGGGGGTGGGAGACATCATAGAACTCATGGAGGACACTTCCCAGTGTCCTCACTGTCCACTGAATGCAGCTACACAGTCAACAGTTGGCCCCAGCCAGGCTCCTTCCCAGGACACTCGCTGCTTCTGATCCCAGGTCTCTGTTTGAATTAAAGGACGCATTTTCCCTCTTTCTCCCTTTCCCTTTTACTTCTCTTTTGTTACAAACACTTGATAAATTGTCACCTCCTATATTTTATTTAGGAGTTGAGTGTGGTGGGCATGCCCTTAATTCCAGCTCTTTGGAGGCAGAGGCAGGTAGATCTCTGTTCTAGGCCAGTCTGATATGCTTCATAATAGATAGCTGTAGGGTTTTTCCCTCTGAGAGGCATGAGAGGTTAAAATGTTCTAGAATAGAAGTAGAAGGAGCCCACTGTCCCCCTTAACATTAACTCCTTAGTGACTTTGAAACTGTCCCTTCTGTGACCATTCCTTCCCAGAAACCGTGTGCGATTCTTCTCCACAGCCTTGAAAACCGTGGATGTTCTAAACCACAGACACCTCTTTCCTCCCCTCACAAATATTTAGTGATTTGTCCCCCCCCCTTTTCTAAAATAAATATGGATATTTGCCTTTTACCTTACAGAAACCTCTGGAGGGAAGAAAAGCAGCTCTTTTTTCACCACAAAGAAGGATGAACATAAAAGAAATTCTATAAATAGGATTTTGTGGAGTGTAAAAAGTTGGTCCCTAAATTTCCCAAGAGACATAGGCAGTTAGAGGAAATGGATGATGGTTTCAAAGCTTCCCCCACGCTCAGGCTCCTAATGAACTTCAGTGATTTGTGATCTCTCCCGTCATGTGTACTCAGATTACTTCCATTCCAAAAAAAGAGAAACAACAAGAAACACAAAAGTCATCACTTTCAGCCGATTCTTCATCACTAGGCAAGACTTTGATTGTTGTCGGCTTCTTCTCCACATGTGCCCAGCATGGAGCGCCAGTGCCAGGGCCTTGTCTGGTGGGTAGCCTCGGTCCCCTCAGACAAACAAAAAGAACTTCTATGGCATGCTCAGAATCACGCAGCAAAACCCAAGGTCCACTTCTTTTCTAGAAAATGTCTAGCCTCTCCCATACCCGGTTTCTCAGAGTGCTCTTCCTCCTAAGATCTTCCCCTTCCACCTGTTCATTGAGGGAGCTGATCCCAGGGCACGAGGGGAAGTTGTGTTCCATGACTGAAACGACCTGGCCATCACACGCCATCTCCTGCACAGCTCTGAGAGCTGTGCCACCCGTCACTGGGCCCCGAATATGGGTACCCACCATGACAGGAGATGAGCTCTGTATTCAGTGGCTGTATGAATCAAAAGCGTTATTCCAAATATTTGATGTTAGCTTCTATTTGAGCTAAATAGACTCTGTTTGAGCCCCGAAAATGTCTGGTAGCCAAAGGACGAACCCAGAAGCCCCTGCCTTCATGAGCTCCTAGTTATGTCCCAGAAACCCCTATCCCAAAACTTCCCAGCAGGCGTCCAGCCCTTAGGCCACTAGACTGAGAGTTTGTATCTTGATCCTAGGCTCCTTCTGGGACCGCCAGCTGGACCACCTCCCTTTGTTTCCAAGGGGAGATGGGGTACAGTTTTGAGCCGTGTGACCTTCAGCATGTCCTGACCCCCCTCTGTGCCTCATCTTTCCCCCACTGAAATGGGACTGGGACCCCTCCCTCATAGGTGCTTACAAGGGCTCTGAGACCTTGGGAAGGATATGGTGCCCAAGAAGGACCTACAGAATCCAAACCTCTTTAAGCATTTCGTGCCTCCTGCAGCCGACACGGATGGTCCTCCTCTCTAACTGCAGGCACCGTAATCAACTGTATTTGCCAGTATTGCTGGGGAGGATGAGTTACCTTGGAAAGGGGATAAAGGGAGAATTCTCCCTGGTAAATTACGGCTTCTACTAAGATTTGACACTTCTATTTTCTTCCTGTCAGGAAAAAAAAATAACTATATACCAGTGGTCAGTTCAGTTTCCGGTTTTAACCTTCATTAACCCACGGAGCAAGCCAGGCAGCTCTCCGTCCTCCCAAGGAACAGGTAGTCCTAGAACACTGATGCGGAAAGAGCTATGGCTTTTCCTAATGAAGCCTTGGGAATCAGCAGCGTCCACCGACAGCATGACTCGAGAGACTACTGTCCCTAGCAGAATCCACCAGAGATAGCATCTCCTGACCGGCGACATGAAAAGCTCAGTGCCCACTGACTCAGTCACTAGGCGCTGACATGCTTTGAAGTCTGCCACGGCACCTTGTGACTGAAATATGGAAAGGGATGTGACTTGTTGGTCTGAGGAGGGGAGGGAGGGGCAAGCAAGTGTGCCAGGGCAGAAGGTGCAGGGACCTCATCCAGGCACCGTGCTGGGCATACTCACAACCACCATAGTTAAGGAGCGGACCTGAATCTGGATAGGGGCCTCTAGGTGGCAATCATAATTGTCAATCAAAACCTCACCTGTCTGGCACCTACGGGAACTGTTCACACAAGGAGCAATGACAAATGGCCGTCAGAGAAGCACTTTGTCATCCACTGGGGTACGGATGAGATGCATTGGAACTGTCCGGAAGTGTCGGTGTAGCTCTGACAGAGCCCAGAGTCCAGCCTTCAGGTTTCTTAGGAAATCCCACCTCCTAGAGCAATCGTGTCCAGAGGGCGGTGGGAGAGGTGGACAAGCCAACGGCTGGCCTAGGCTCTCTTGTCCTAGGTTTCATTACCTCAAAAGGACAGTGAAAGTTTGGACCTGTTGCCTGAGAGAGAAAACTGGAGAGCAAGAAGAAATGAGGACTAAGGCATGCCACGAGCCTCCCAGGCACCCGGCAGCACACAGTTGCCCACAGACGTTCCCTGCTTCCCTCGGCAGCCATGTGGGCAGGCGGGACCTTCAACTCAGAGATCGAGAAACAAAGGTGTGTGGAGAGATTTAAGAAAACTACCCACAATCAAGCATCTAAATGCTGTTTACCCACTTCTCCAGACCAAATAAATGAGTGGAGGGGATGGGACTCCAAACGCCCCCTCCGTGGCTGAGGCAGAGCACTGCTGCTGACATCAGATTTATGTCCCGTTCTTTGGTGTCCCTGCACCCGAGCAGAAGGAGCATCAGAACATCCACCCTCCTCCTGGCTCCAGATGACCAGTAACAAACTTGCAGCATGGTGTAGAAGGCTCTCCAGTGACTTGGGGCCAGCCTGTGCCAAAAAAGAACATGGCTCTGCCTGCGCTTTCCACTCTGCTTGTCTGGGCCTGTGTGTGAGGATTCGGGGCTTGTATAAAGCCATCAGGGTGACAAAGTAAGAGAGGTGAAGTAGAAACACATCAGGCTTCTTGTCTACATGTTCGGCCTCAGGGACTCCTCTGGTAAGATCCGGGAGGAACAGCTCCCAGACCACAGAGATGACTTCAGTCACTTCAGTGGTGAGCTGTCGTTGCCAGTCCATGTGACTGTGACACAGTCAGCTGCCTGTAGTGACAGGAGAGGGCAGTACTCATATTCTGAAACAGTAAGAAGATGAATACACAAAAAAGTATTTCCTGACGATGGAGTTCCTTGGGTTGTGGTGTGGCTCAGCTGATAAAATACTTGCCTACCATGGATGAGGCTCTGGGTTCCATCCCCAGGACCACTTTAGAAACCAGATGTGGTAGCGCACACCTGTAATCCCAGCACTTGGGGGTGGAGGCAGGAGGATCATCCTCAGCCATATAGTGAGTTTGAGGCCAGCCTGGGCTATATGAGACCCTATTGCAATAATAATAGTAGTAATAATGATACTAAGAAAGAGAAAGAGAGAGCCTTGCCTCCCTTTGAGAGCGGGCAGGGTCTTCAGGACTGTATGAGGTGCAGCAGACAGAACGAAAACACTAAAGCAGAAAGGCTGGAAAAGCGAGTGGCTTGCCTGGGTTCTCAGTGGCAGAGGCAGGATTTGGCTCAATGATGGCTTTCTCCACAGCCTTGCTCTCAGCAGGTCCACTCATTAGTCCTCACTAAAGCCGTAGTCTCCAACCCCCAGTTCCCACTCACAACCTTCTCGCCACTGTTCCTCTGCTGATCGCCAAGAATTCTGGGGAGAAAAACATGGCCTGAGCAAAGACATGGTCTCCATTTGAGCAGCTCCTGTGGCTTGAACAACAGAAGCTGACTTCTCACAGTCTGGAAGCTGGAGGCCATGGCCACAGCCCTGGCAGAGAGGGGACTGCTGAAAGCTTGACCCGGCTTTTGCAGCTGCTTTCTCTGTGCTGAGGAGAAGGGAAACCGGCCAGCTCTCCTCCCCTTAGTGTCCTCATACAAGGACACCAATAGATCTGCTAGGGCCCCACCCACATGACCTCTAAAGTACCAAAGATCCCCCCCCCCCGTGTGTTTCAAGGGGGCACAAATGTTCAGTCTCATAGGCTTGAATGAAAAGGGGCCGGAAGTTTGTACCGTAGAATAACATGTCTTCTTCCCTGTCACGGCAGGAACTGCAAGCTGAGTAGCAGCAGCCTGTCCATGGCTGCAGTGGACATCCTCTACATTGACATCACAAGGAGGTGGAACTCCGTGGCCCTCGACCAGCGGGACTCAGGTACTCGATGGCTGCCTTCACATCCCATGGTGCCCTTGCACGACAGGTGTGGAGGGGTCTGCACAGCTTCAGGCCTTTATATTGTGGAAGGGAGAGGGAAGGAGAATTTAAAGCCTGAGGCACTGTCTGCTACCAAGGCTGTGTAACCCCTCCCAGATTCCAGTCCCACCAGAAGTTTCACTGTCCCACTACACCCCACCAACACCCCACCCCATCCCCCTCTAAGGCTCTGACTTAATCACTTCTAGAGGTAGACTGCTGTTCATTTATTTGTTTGTGGCCCTGCAGACACTTGTTGAGAACACAGTGGTTAGGCCTTCAGTAGACTAGAGAGCTTGGCTCTTGCCTGGAAAGAATGCTGTGGACTTGAGACACATGAGAAATGACGCTAACATAGTGAGGGTGGGGTTGAACGAGAATGGGGGTGTTCCTCCTCCCAGGAGGACACAGAAGACCTCTTGAGGAAGAACCCACTGGATAAATGAGTGGCTAGGGTGAGGATGGACCTGAGCAGGAATGCGGGCCTGCCTACACAGGAACATGTGGAAAAAGCCATTGAGCCCAGGCTACCCCAACTAGCTACAATGGAGGAAAGCGAAGAAAGCGAAGCAGGCAAGGCTTATGGCAAACTTTAGATGCCACACAAAGGCCTTAACTATGGTAGCCGCTGCTTTGCTCTTTCCTTGTTTCCTTGTTGATTTTTCTGCTAGCAGACTCTACCTTTGAGTTGACGGGTTTCCCATCTCCACTCTCTAATAACCATAAAGGACATTTGATCAGCTCATCACAAAACCACCAAGATCCTCTCATTATGTCCCTGTGACCCGGCACTGAGGGGTTAGGAGCCTCATTTCACCATCACCTGTGGCTCTAGTGACCCAGGTACACCAGGCACCATCCTCCCGCCCTCACACACAAGTAGAGAACACACCTGCCAGGTCGTCTTGCTCCTCCTGTGAGTGGGCAGAGAAGACTTGAAGTCAGAAGCTGAAAGATCTAGATGAGAAGTGGCTATAGTCTCTTGCCAACATCGGCCAGAAATCAGGTCGCCCCTTCTCTGGAGCTTCTCATCCGTGTATGTGTGTATTTTCTCTAAATGGCGCATACATTAGTGGCTACTAATGCCTTTGGGGTCACTGCCAACCGTTCAGGGTGGTTAACCTTACTAGTGGATTCTTTCCTGTCTTACTGCTGGGGGAGACTCTCAGGAGAGGCTATGTGACCACTGGTGACAAACCCTTCACCAATGTGGGCTAGAAATGTCAACCACAAGGACACAGCTAACCCACCCTGCAAAGCGCTGGCACTCAGAAATCATTTGAGGTTAGCTCCATATTTGATAACAATACCACTTGTTGGCTGTTGCCTGTATGCCGAGCATGACCACAAGCTTTTCATGGGTGGCACCAGCTGCCATTCCAGGGATAGGCCTGACCGTGTCCATTGTTCAGAGGAGGAAATTGAGTCTCAGAAGAAAAATGGCTCAAGGCTTCCTGTCTGGGTCACTTCCTCCTACCCACTGTCGGGGTGCTGGTAAGATGGCTGCTTGCTGCTCCGCTTAGTTCCAAAGCGAAAGTTGGGCAACGCTAGCAGCCATTGAGCCAACAAGGTGAGCATACATCTTCAGCTGGCAGGGCCTTCCAGACTCCCCAGCAGGAAAGGAGGAGGGCGCACCTGCAGGACATGCAGGCAGGATAATTATCATCTCAAGGACTAAGGGAGCCCATTTGACAGTTGCACTGTGTCACATTCTGCTGACATCCTCAGAAAGAGAAGAACTGCTTGGTCCACGAGCTGAACGCCGGGTGTCATGGCAGGATCCTGTGGAGGGGGCCAGATGAGTGGGTGGGGGTGCATGGAATTATTAAATATTGAAATTGATCACGAGTCACAGTGGGAAGCTATTTATCATGTTCTATTGCTGCCAGCCAGCATTGCCATCTGGCCCATTGTTCATCCCCAATAGCTTCGCTTGTTTTGCATGCTCCTAAAATCACTCCTCGTAAGCAGAATCCTTGGGGGAGGGGAGCTTGCACAATATCAGCTCCACAAAGACCTTCTGGGGTCTACTTTGCTGACCAAACCAAGAAAACGAGAAATACATTTACCACCATTGAAGCTGGGGCTGGAATCCTTGGAAATTCTGCATCCATCTGCAGCCGGAAGGTGTAGAGCAGTAACTATAGGTCATGCGGGACTTTTAGAGACTTCTTCATGTGGCCATTTACTGTGGCTTAGTCTCACAGCTTTGTTATGCGAGATCACACCTCATTTCACAGGTTCCAAGAGCAAAGGGACTTGTTTACAGTCTCATAGCCAATGAGTGGCAAAGGCCAGATTTGAACTCAGGACTCAGCTGCCTGGCCCCAGCCACTGTCTCTAACATAGACGTACACCAGACGATGTCTGTTCCCTGTACAGCTGGGCAGGGGACAGGGCTTGTGTGACAGAACTCAGGTGATGCAGAGGCTGGCAGGTGTGCTGACAGCAACACTATGTGTCTCAAAGAGCTGGGAGAGAGGATTTCAGGACCTCACGACAGAGAAATGATGGTATTTTATAGGATGGATATGCTAATCAGCCGGATGTGATGTCACGTGTGCTTACATGGACTGACCCTCACACTTTGTTTCATAAATGCGTGTAAATTCTTATATCAAGATCATTTTACATATCAAGATCATCTGAAAGATCACTTCACTCAGTACAGAAACCCACAGGGGCACAACTGGAGTATGTGGGCTGTGGATGTCTTCTCCAAGTCGCGTCCCCCACCCTCGTCTTCGGAGCCTATTTTCCTGTTTGCATTGTTTTAGAGAAAAACGGCAGGGGTTGGTGGCCTAGGAATGGAAGCCATTCTGTGGGGACGGAGGCCCTGTTATCCCAGCTGCCAACCAGGTCACTGTTGAGTCCTTCTCAAGGTTGGCCCAGTCGTGTGTCCGAATCCCCACCGGTCGTCGTCCCCCCTCCCCGCAGGAAAGGCCTACCTGGGCCATTCAAGATGCTCGCAGAGAGCAGAGAAATCTGTGCCTGGGTGTGGTTCTTGCTTTTGGGACGAAGCAGCAGTCCCTCCTTCCTCCCCCCAAGTCTTTCCCTCCCTCCTCTTCTCTCCTTCCCATCTGTCCATCTCTTTGCTTCTTTCCTCTTCCTTTTCTGGTATGGAGCCAAGTGATTGATCTTCAGGCCTCCATTCCAGTGAGTCTGTGTACGTCTGTATCTGTCCAAGTGTGTGTCTGTCTGTGTCTCTGTGGCTGTCTATGTGTCCCAATTACTATTTAATAAGTTGACAAACTGAAATTAAGGTTACCACATACTCGAAGCAGGGAATTCTAAGTGGAAAAGTCACAGCCTGCAGAAGCAGTGGGCTCACTGGCAAGGCCTTACTCCCACCCCCGAATGCCCAGTGCGATTCACTCAGTGATGTGGGACTACCGTCCACCCCAGCAGCAGCAGAGTCAAAGCACCATGGGACCCTCCCTTTCCCCAGCACCTGTGCTCCGGAGAAAGGGTGACCCAGACATCCCTGTGGGCGAGAGCACGTGAACAAAGGCAGCCTATGACCGGGGACTTTCCTACTGACTTGGAGAAAACCAGCATGGAGAACATGGGTTAGGAAAAGGTCAAAAGTTGTGAGAAAAAGTACCCGCGCTAGGGATGTAATAACTCAGGGGCATCATCTCAGCAGCCTTGGTCCTGACTGTGAGCTTTGCTTCCTGTTGGGCCACCGCTGTGGAGCTGACTTCAGTGTCCTCGGATACTGAGTGGCTTCCACCATGTCCCTGCCCAGGTGCCAGCGCCCGTGTGCAGGTGCGTGTTGTGTGTCTGGGGAGAGGGTGTGTGCACACGGATGTGAATGTAGAAAGCGAAGGATAACCTCGGCTGCCATTCCTCCGGTAACATTCAATTGATTTTCAAAATGGGGTCTCTCGTTTGCCTGGATCTCACCTAGTAGGCCACGCTAGCTGGCCCAGTGCCCAGGGATCCACCAATCCTCTCTCCCCGGCACTAGGACCACAAGTCTGCGCCACCACACCTGCGAGGTTCTCGTCTGAGACCGTGCTTGCAAAGCTGGCATTTCACCGACTACGCTCTCACCCCTGCCCTGCAATTAGGTATTTTCAGTTATGGAATGAGCACCCAGAAGACTCACCCAAAACAAAAGCCAGACTTCACAGCAACAGCCTCTCGGGTGTGGCTCCCTGGTTTGGCCTGTTCCCCTCCATCGTGGAGCCCTTGTCTGTCCCCTGGATAATCTCTCACAATGTCAGGTCTGCTCAGGAGCTTGGAAGAACTTAACAAACACATCCCACCCTCCAGCACGCGTGTGTAATTGTCATTTTTTCCCCAAAATTATGGATTTTCATTTCCATCCTTAGAATTTCCAGCCCAACACAAAAGTCTAAATGAGGCTGTTATCAGCAAAACTGGAATGCTACTGCCTTCTTCTGGGCCGGAACCAAATGAGAAATTGAATCTTTGTGCAGAGGTGCAGTGATTTCAGTAAATGGTACTCACAACTTCTTATCGCCTCAGACTTTGCTCTCTGCTCCTGCCAGAGATGGCCAGCCCATCTCTGTGGGAGAAATGAGGACAGCATCCTGATCAGGCAACAAAGTGTCCTTGTCATTGGTGCCACAGTCACCTGCACGGGGGGGGGGGGGGGGGGGGGCTGGCCCGGCAGCAGGGCATCACCCTCTAACATGTCGGACACTGGGGGACTCTGTTTTCTTTGCAGCCGGGTGCTCTCCTGTTTGAGAAGAAAGCTGTGCCAGGTCTGGCAGCACACACCTGGAATCCCAGGCTGGCAGGAAGCTAGTCTGTGCTTTCCAGGGAGGCTCAGTCTCAACAAAAGGGAGAAGAATAAAAAACAAAGGGGGCTTAAAGGTTCTTCTCAGGACCCAGAGAGGGAAATCGAAGACTACATAGTTTAATATCTGATTATACTAGGCACCCTTCCACCAAATGAAAATGTCATCTCTTTGCTGTGCCCCTGGGCTACGCGTCCCCTCCTCTGCAGCCCAGGTTGTGAGTGGCTATCTTTTTCCCTTTTTAGATTTATTTGTTTTGATATTCACATGTGTATGAATGTTCTGTCTGTGTAGATGTACGTTTACCATGTATGTGCATGGTTTCTGCAGAGGTCAGAAGAGGGAGTTAGAGCCCCGGAGACTGGAGAGAATTAGAGATGGTTATAAGTCACCATGTGGGTGCTTTTAATTTTTGAATCACCTCGTCAGCCCTTGAGTGACACTGGACTCTAGCTTCAGACAAATGGGAGATCTGGATATGCTGTGTTTAATAACTTGCCTGCTAGGTGGTCTGGAGCAAACTGCCTGGCTTCCTTCAAGCCCCCTGCCCATCATCTGTGAGGTGACCTGTGATCCTGGTGCCTGTCTCCAAAATTGGTAGGGAGGGAAGCTGCCAACAGGGTCTGCCACTGTGCTCAGAAAACTAACCTGCTGCTATTGTGATCCAGGGTGGTTCTAGGGACCCCGGGGGATGGGTAAGAAGAAAGATTTCCTCCCAGTCTGGTCAGAAGGGTGGGACATGGATACGATGGGTTTTTTCAGTGCCTGACCACCCCAGGCCTCTCACTACATTCTCTCCGCAGAGGAACTGGCAGGGCCTTAGGACACCATGTGTGCCAACTCATTGGAAATCATCTTTCAACTCCAAAGCAACTCCTTGCGGTGGCAGGATCACCATTCCACTTGTGGGGAGGTGGTACTCCCTCACTCTAGGCAGAGTGCCAGCCACCTCAGAGTTCTTCACTAAGGTCCTTGCCTCTTGCAGAGATCCCCTCCCCTCATGGCCAAAGCCAGGGTCCTCCTCCTCCTGAAAGTCCTCTTGACAGGCCCAGGCTGGACTGGGACCCCCACCTCTGCCAGGTGCACAGCCAGTTCTATAAGCAGTGCCTACCATCAGGTTAAATGAACCAATCCTGCTGTCCTCCTGTCCTGCAGAAGCCCAGTGCTGTGCCTGGCACGTGGTTGATGTTCCACACATAGGCATAGGGTGGATAAGACCCTGCCAGCAGCCCATCTTGTGGGCGTCTGCAGCTCCCTGCAGTCTCTCACCAGATTCCCTCAGTCGACTTATGTAAATCATGTGACGCCCATACTTTCTTCAGCTGGAACACGCTCCTGCTGAAGCGTATTTAGTTGATGATGTACTGAAATGTTTAAAAGTACTTCTACTTGGCATGCTTAGCAAGGCCTCCCTTATGCATATACATGGCTGCCCCACCCCAGGCGGGAAGCACGCAGAACCTCCTGGAGGTGTCCTGGGACTGTCCACCTTCTGGAGGTGCCCTATGGCTGTCCACCTTCTGAAGGTGTCCTGGAACTGTCCACTTTTTTCAGCTCTCAAGTGACCTCAGAGTTAGATGGGTCTCTCTGGGGGGGAAGCCCTATCTATACACGTACAAAATAGCCACTGTTTTTAATAAAAGCAAGGGCCAGGAGAATACCAGCCTGTCTTCCCCCAGCCATGATGTGGGCCTTCAGGGCCTGCAGTGACACAGGCTACACTGTTGAAGACCCTCACCTCACCTCAGGGTGCCACTCCGACCCACTCTGGGCTTCCTGGTCCTCAGTCACCAGGCAAAAGAGAACACGGACTCAGCTGCACCAGCCCTGGGCAGAGGGAGAGAGCGGGCTGCTCCCTTGCCTCTGTGCCTTGCCCCCACAGCTTTATGGCTCCCAAAGCTTGTGGGAGCTGCCACAGCAACAGTGCTGATTGTCATGGGACAAGCCAGCAGTGGAGTCAGGCTCTGAGAGGAATCTCCTCTCCTCTGGGGCCTAAGCAGCCTCTGAGAAACACAGGGCCTTTGACATCCACCTTGGGTTGGTAGTATCAAGATTTATAAGGAAGCATAAACCCAGCTCCTATATGGCTCCTTTTGCCTTTTCCCAGCCAACCAGCAAAGATGACCTGATGTGGGTGTGCTTTGTAATTGATGAGATGGATTCCTAGCTGTCAGCTCAGAACTCCCATTCCCAGAAGGCTCCATCTTATTCACGGTTCTGTTTCCAGAGGAGGAAACTAAAGTTTGCAGAGGTTGAGAGTAAAGAGACCACGCACACGGGCCCTCGAGGACAGAGACCACGCACACGGGCCCTCGAGGACAGAGACCACTCACACGGGCCCTCGAGGACAGAGACCACTCACACGGGCCCTCGAGGACAGAGACCACGCACACAGGACATCCAGGACAGAAACCACTCACTTGGGCCATCGAGGAAAGAGGCCACTCACACGGGCCATCGAGGACAGAGACCACGCACATGGGCCACTGAGGACAGAGACACCACGCACATGGGCCACTGAGGACAGAGACCACTTACACGGGACATCGAGGACAGAGACACCACGCACATGGGCCACTGAGGACAGAGACCACTTACACGGGACATCGAGGACAGAGGGATCATGTCTGGTTGACAGTCTGATCTCTGGTCTTGGCATAGGTAGTAGAGACAATGACAGGCTGTGCAGGAAGCCCCGCCTCATCTGTCACTTGCCATCCCAGAGGAGCCATGGAATGTTTGCATGGTTTACAGTGATGAAAACACTCTGGGTGCACCCAACCGTGCTGTGGGCCGGGATCCCTCTTTTCTCTCAAAGCTGGAGAAGGACCAGACAGCCAAGGTGCCACCTCCATGGACACCCAGCTAATCCCAGCAGGAGACCCCTAGGTCTCTGCCGCAGACCATGTCCTGACCTGATCACACATGACCAGCACAATGTGAGCCCCAGTTATCTACACCCAACATGAGCCAGGTTCTAGAAGCACAGAGCAGACAGCACACACTCCCTCCCTTCCCTTGTACACAGGTCACCCTAGAAGTGAGCAAGTACTAGTCTGTTATTGGGACAGTCCATATTACTCTCTGTGTTGCATATTCTGTGAGGTTTTTAAAAATGATTTTATTGTTATCATGTGTATAGGTGTTTTTCTACATATATGTCTATGCACCACTTGTGAACCTGGTCCCCAGGGAGGCCAGAAGCGAGTATCAGATGCCCTAGAACTGGAGTTACAGACAGTTGTGAGCTGCCTTGTGGATGCTGGGAATTGAACCTGGTCCCAGTGCTTTTAACCGCTGAGCCGTCTCTCCAGCCCACTTTCTATGACTTTTAACAACTGAATAAGGATCTGTAGATATCAGCTCTGCAATACTCAAGAAAGCTTTACTGCCCCAAGCCTCTCTATGCCCCATTCACCCCCTACACACACACACATACACACTCGCGCGCGCGCTCTTTCTTTCACACTCACTCACATTCATTCTCACATTCACTCTTTCTCACTCGTTCACACTCACACTCACACTTACACCCCCAGACCCCTGACAACCATCATGAGCTTTTGACTCTGTGTAGTCTGCCTTTCCCACAATGCTGTCACTTTGAGGTTGTAGTATGCCTAGCCTTTCAGACTGGCTTTCCCAGCCTTTAAGATCCAATATGCCTTTTAGTTTGCTTTTTTAAATCTCTAAATAACCATCCATTAAATGGGCATAATCACAATTTGTGAACATATTTACTTTTTAAAGGATATCTTGATTGCTTCACAGTTTGGTAATGAGAATGAATTAACTATAAATATTCATGTGCAGGTTTTGTGTGGACTTAAGTTTTTACCTGGGTAGATGAATTCCCATCAATGTAGCTGTTGGACCATATGGTTGTGATGATTAATTTTGGGTGTCAGCCTGACTGGTCAAAGGAATGCCTCGGGAGCTGCTAGAGCATCCATTATAGATGTGTCTGTGAGTCGGTGGACGGAGTGGGAAGGTCCACCCTCAGTGTGAGCAGGTGCCACCCAATCAGCTGGGGACCCAGGAGGAAGGAAATGGGGAGAGGCTAGCAGGATGACTCAGCAGATAAAGTGGCAGCTGCCTCATGACCTGGACCCAGGGACCCAAGTAGCAGGAGAAAATCTGCTCCCACAAGTTGTCCTCTGACCTCCATGTTTATATGATGGCACACATGTGCCCGCACACATGCACACACACACAATTAAGTAATTGTAATTTTTAAAGGCGGGGGTGGGGACTCTGCCTTTGGTTCTTACTCTCTTGACATCAGAGCCCCAGCCTCCCTGGGTTTTGGACTCCTGGCCTTACACTACTTTGCTCGGCAAGTTCTCTGGCCCTTGGCTTCAGAGTGAGAGTTTGGACATCATTTCTCTAGTTCTGAGGCCTGAGCCTCAGACCCTGCACCCAGGGGCTGCAGCTTCAGACAGTCAGATGTGGGACGCCTTTGCCTCCATAAGTGCATAACCAATACCCCTAGTAAGTCCCCTCTCCGCTATCTGGATTAACCTGCTTTCTATTATCCATCCGTCCGTCCGTTCGTCTGTCTGTCTCGGGACTGCCTTCCCATTGTCAACACTTAGAATAGTCAGAGGACTTTTGTTCCTTTGCTTAACCTTCTTAGTGGATATGCAGTGGTACCTACCTCACTGTTGTAATTTGAAACTCAGTATACACTATACAGTTTTAATATTGAACATATTTTCATATGCTTCTTTGATATATATATTCCTAGGGGAGGGATCATTCAGATCTTTGGTCCTTTTCTAAAATTTGAATTATTTTCTTATTGTTGCATTTTAAGGCAGTTTTTGGCCATGTGTATTTTGCAGATGTTTTCCATCTATCATCTCTTGACTTTCCTTTTCTACCCTCTCCCATGCTGGAGTTTGTGCTCGGGTCTTGGGTATGTTGGGCAAGGGCTTGTCTACTGAGATATACCCCAACACCACTTTTAAAATAATATGTTGATCAGAATGGAAGCTTTTCGTTTTAATAAAGTCCAACTTTCCTCTTTTTTTTCTTTAATAGATTTTGCTCTTGAATTTGAAGCAAAAAATTTTAGAGACAAACATAGTCACCTAGATTTTTTTTCATTTCTCTGTGAAGTGACGTATTGCTATTTGAAAAATGTGCTTATTAGCTAAGCATGTTATAAACTAGGTTAGTGATTAATTTTTAAATTTTAAAACGGTTGGGCATGGTATCACACACCATGTGTGTAAGGAGGAAGAGGGGGAGGAAGAGAGGGAGGAAGAGGGGAAGGAGGGGGAGAATCATGGGGAGGAAGAAGGGGAAGGAAAGGGGGAAGAGGAGGGAAGAAGGAAGAATAGGGGGAGGAGGAAGGGTAGGAAGAGGAGAAGAAAAGGAGAAAAACTGGAGAAGAATTGGTGTGCCAAAAGAAGAGAAAAAATGTCCGTATAAAATGTTCTGTTTAAATCCAAAGGAAGCAGATATCAAGATTTCAAAAGAGAAGAAAGATCACAGGCAATAAATAGGAAGCAGTTACAACCATAATAGATATTAATCAATTGTATCAGCCATGGCTCTAACATGAAAGCCTCAGCTGTGTCAATTAATTTGCAGAACCTGTTGAGAAGATTAAAAAAAAAATCAAGTTGTAATGGCACGCACCTTTAGTCCCAGCACTTGGGAGACAGAGGCAGGAGGATCTCTGAGTTCCCGAACAGCCAGAGCTAGATAGTGAGACTCTGCCGATAGATAGATAGATAGATAGATAGATAGATAGATAGATAGATGATAGATAGATAGATAGATAGATAGATAGATAGATAGATAGATAGACAGACAGACAGACCAACAGGACTTAAATCTATGCTATTTAGGGAAATCCCTTTTAAACATTAAAAACACTGGTAACGAGAAAGAGAGGGAAGCTGGTCATTTCCTGCGATGGAACAGGTGCTTTTGGAGCAGACCCTGGAGCTAGGGAAACCACCAGGGACAAAGGTGGGTGGTTAGCAAAGGGAACAGTTTTCCAGCCACACGTAAAAATGCTTAGCATGAGTGCAGCTGTCGGCAGTGGAGAGGGGGTCCGCAGCTATTGTGGGAGCCTCAGCACCCCCACCAGCAGCCGACAGATGACTAGCCGGTCGGGAAGCAGGTCAGGATACAGGTGCACCTAACAGCACGTCCGTACGTGTCTCACAGGCGTCACGCAATAAGACCAGCGCACACGTCCTTCTCTGTCCTCAGGATAGTCACCAAACTGAGTGTGCTCTAAGCCCTAAAACATCCGTTAACATTTGTTTTTTATTTTGATTTTTTGTAATACTGGGGTGTTGAATCCAGGGCCTGCTTCCTACTCAATAGACAAGTCCTCCTGCTGAGCTGCCTCTCCACCCTGTTTTGTTTGCTTTTGTTGAGATGAACTCTCCTTAAACCGCTCAGACTGGACTTGAAGCCTCCCTGGAGCTGGGATCACCTTCAGGCCTGAGCACTTTAAGTAGAAGGTTAGATAAACTGCTCGCAGACCGTGAGAGAATTAAACCAAAGTAAGAGCAAAGAGCTGACACTAAGCAGCACGTGTCTAAGCAATCTGAGTTCCTTCTACGTTCTAGAAGGTTCTAATGTAACAGGATTATTTCTGCTTTAAACATTGGGGAGAACTCAGCAGAAAGTGCGCTGGGGCCTGGAGCCTTCAGGGAGGCTCTGGATTTTTTACTGAATTTCTCTAAGAGATAAGAGGCTCATCAGATTATGGGTTTTCCTTATGTAAATTTTGGTAAATTCTATCTTTGCAGGAACTAGTCTGTTTCGTTTGAATTACCAAATTTACATTGTTACCCCAATACTGTCCCTGGGGTCGGGAGGACATCTCTGACGCAATTATTAGGACTCTCGGGTTTCTGATACTGGTAATGTGTAATTAGTAGTCAATGATTTCCTTTTACTCCTCAGTTAGGCTGGCTAGAGGTTTATCAATTTTATTGATTTTTTTTCCTCCAAGGATAAGCTTCTCTGTTTCATTGATTTTTCTCTATCAATTTTCTGCCTAATTTTCATTGATCTATTTCCTGATTTTCACCATTTCTTTTGCCATTTTGAATCTGCTCTTTTTCCTGTTTCCTGAAATTAAAACTTTTTCCTCTAAGACAAGGTGTCTATGCAGCCCTGACTGGCTTGGCCCCAGACCCCCAGAGATTCACATGCCTCTTTCCTGAGTCCTGGGTCTAAAGGAGCACACAGCCAGAGCCAGCATGGGAACTTCTTGTTGAATATACGTATCTGATGCTGGAAATCTGGCTAACCACATCGCTGCTTTCACAGCACCCACACATTTCAGTAAGTTAGTTCTGTTTCCATTTTCATTTCGTTCAAAATATTTTTACCTTCCTCCTGGGTCCGTGTTTCTGGGAGTTTTATATTTATCTTGCCTAGGCCCTGGCTGTGCTGTTAGAGCCAGAGGCCCGTGTTTCCTCTCCTTTCTTTGTTTTTTTTTTTTTTTCTCCCCTCATTGCCTTGGTTTCTCTAAAAAACTCCTTCTTGAACTGAGCCTGATCATCCTCCACTGCGTGCTGGGCTGGGGTGCTGTCTCAGTCACGGTTCCTATTGCTGCAATGAAACACCATGACCAACCTGGTGGCTTACACTTCTAGATCATAGTCCATCCCTGAAGGAAGTCAGGGCAGGAACTCAAACAGGACGGGAACCTGGAGGCTGGAGCTGATGCAGAGGCCTTGGAGGATGCTGCTTACTTTCTTGCTCCTCATGGCTTGCTCAGCCTGCTTTCTTATAGAACCCAGGACCACCAGCCCAGGGATGCCACTATCCACAATGGACTAGGTCCTCCCCCATCAATCACTAGTTAAGAAAGTGCTCCAGGCTTGCCTACAGCCGCATCTTATGGAGGCATTTTCTCAGCTGAGGCTCCCTCTCTCCAGTGACTCTAGCTGTGTCAAGCAGACATAAAACTAGCCCGGAAAGGTGCCACGGAGGAAGAGCTCTGTAAAAGCCTGAGCTTACAGAGGGCCAGAGTTCACAACCAAGGCTTAGCAAGGGCGTCTCAGCCCTGGTTTCTTCCCTCTGGGTGGACAGGCCGGATGGAGTTAGTGCGGTCAGCTCTCTAATTGCCTGCCCCAGGTGCCTGGGGCGTTTGCTTTTGTTAGGTAAGAAGGTCTAGATATTTTCAGAGTTTCTTCCCTTGCAACCTTGCCAGAAAGGGGGTTGGGGGAGGCCTTCTGCCAGTCTGCATCTTGAGAAGCCTCTGGGGCTCTTGGGGCTTCATCCCTGAATGTGTGACCACTGCCACCCGCCCCGGACTTGCTCACACCAGCTCCCATCAGCCAGCCGGTACCGTGAATGCGTCTCTTTTGTTACAGGCTCTGGTGTCTCTGTCCCTCCTTGATTCTCTCCTTGTTGAGTCGCTTGAATCTCCAGTTTCCTGTGTGGTAGTTGGTTCTGTGATCTCTCAGTTTGCCCCTGAACTCAAGAAAAGTCATTGCTTTTCAGTTTGCTCTGCCTGGAGTGAGATTTTGAGTTCCATACATGTTGGAACTAAAACTGGGAAGGCCTCCATAAGCTTGTAACATTTGCCCACCGCCTCTGTAAGGTGCGCTTTCGAACCCAGATCCGAGGAGAAAGCTGAGCTTCCGAGAAGTGGTATGCCCAAGGTGGCCCGACTTTCTTCAGAATCTAATGTCATGTGAGAGTCGGTCCATCCCAGTGACAAGTCTCCCAGAGACATTTCTCCATGGAGGCTCTCCAGAGACTTTCTGTGGACTCTTGGGTACATGAAAGTCAACAGTCATCTAGTTAGTCCAGCCATCCAGTCTGGGTCAGAAAATGTCTTCTCCAGACAGACCAAGACCATCCAGCAAAGAGCTCAGCATCAGGGCCACTTTTCTAAGGTGCACTCATTCCATTGCCACAGAGAGTCATAGGGCTTAAAACTAGTACCCCAAGTCCCCCAGGATTGTGAGCTTGTCTGGTCACACTGAGAGTAGGAAGCTGACACCAGCATCTAGCAGACAGAATCCGAGGGCGCTACCAAGCTCCCATGATGCCCTGGGCAGCCCCAGCAAAGAATTACTCATCTCCAAATGCCAATAGCAACGACGGTTCCCCTTGGGCTTCCCTAAAGACAACCACTGGAGCTCTCCGAAGTGCCCTGTGCCCCACCATGGGTACCTGTCACAATGCCATCCAAGTAAGGGCGAGGGAAGGTATCTTGAGCCTGGGGGCGGTGGCAGCGGTGGCCTCCTGGGAAGACTGCACACAACTGCTGGGAGAGACCTGACATCACCTAGGTGCTTCTTGGTAGCTGTGGGCGTCTCTGCCCCTGCTTTTCCTGCTGCTGCAAAGGAAGGAGGGAACCTTATGTAATCGCAGCCTCATAGAACCTTCTGTCATTTTGGCACCCAGGGCTGGGAAACCCTCCCTCCTAAAATCCCACAGGGCCTTGGTTTTTTTCTGTTACAAGCAAGCCCTACAGGTTGTTAGCTACCTGCCAACAGCAGAGTAAAGCTGGAACCTATACTCTTTAGAGGCATTGTTGCCGACCTGTCTCCACCCTCTGCGACTCCACCCCCACCCCCACAGTGTCCCCCTGGCCTGGGCATCATTATCACAGTATGCTGGTGTCCTGTGTCGTGCCCCCCCTCCCCCGTCTCTACCCCTCTGTCCAAAGGTTTCTGTCCTAACGGCCCTGAGCGGGCCCTTGTTGAGACAGTTCCTCCTGAAGTTCAGTGGTCATCCCTGGTATCTCTGGTATCTCTCCAGCACACTTTCCTCCCCTCTCCACCAGCAACAGGTGCCTTCTGCTGGATCCTGGCTCTCATTTGGGGCCAGTGACTTAGCCCAGAGGAATCATCTAGAAAGAATGGGTGACTGAATGTCCACACAAGCAGGGGTGTTCTGATTCTCAGAGCCGTGGCTTCCCAGCCCCACGGGGACTTCCTAGTGCTCATCTGGCTCTCTGTTGATTCTTGTGCTAGTGAGGTCTTGAGGTAGTCACTTGCAGCTCCACCCAGCTGTGTGCTGAGGTGGCAAAATCCTAACCAAGCTCCAGGTTCTCCCTGTGCCCTGGCCCTAACCAGCTCCGGGACAGCACTGCTCCCTGGCAAGGTGAATTTTTTTTTATTTGTTTTTTTTTCCCCTGATTTCCGTGCACTAATGAAATTACCCTCCCTCTCTAAAGAAGGCAATTTGCATGTTAATGTTTTGGGTAATTCTGTGCAGCTCCAATGCCCCCCGGGCTGCAATTTCTCTCTGACAAAGTGACAAAAATAAACTCCCGCATCAAAGAGCGATTCTCCTCCCTCTCATCTGCGTGCTAATGTGACATTCCTAACACGAGTCAAGTTGAAACCCACTCCTCTGCCTCCTTTCACCTCTCCAAGTGACAGGCAGACTCTGAAGAGTGCCTGGGGCCCTTGAGGACAGGGCTGGGTCCCCTTGTGAGTGGGTAGCACCCCCACGGCCCACCTCCTCGCCCTCAGAGGCGGAACCTTTAAGTCTCTCTAAAGTCTAGAAGGTGCAACTAAGTAACGGCCAACACTGCCCATCTTGGAAAGTGGGGGGTCACCACAAGGGTGTGGGAGGAGGGTGTCCTGCAAGATCCTTCCAGGCTTGAGTCCCTCTGGTGACTTAAAGACAAGAGGGGGCAGCTAATTCATGGGTATCCTTCCCAGGCCAGACACATGGCTTACCCCCTCTCCCCCTCCCCCTACCTCCCCACCAACCAGGGTAGAAGCTGAGGTTCCCAGTGTACTGCAAACTGGCCCAGACCACCACACAGCTCATCTGAGGCACTTCCTGCCTTCATACACAGTGACTGATTGCCACTCTGGATTCTTCCAGGCCCTAGTAGGAAGTTGGGCTGTGTACTACGCCTTGCCAGTGTTGCTCCTTGTCTGGAGCAGAGGCAGACACTTAACAGAAAAACAACCTGTAATTAAGGCATATTTGACAATCTCTAAAAGAAAATAAATTTCAGTGAGATTAACAGACAGTAATTTCCCTTAGGAGGTAGGCCAGGTCAGTCAGTAGATACAGAGATACAAGGGGTCACCAGGAGAGATGCAGGGGAAACTGAGATGCTGTGCGTTCGGAAGGGGCCGAGTCCTTCCAAAAGTCCCACTAGACCCCAGTGACCCCGAGCTGAGCGAGAAGGATCTGCAGAGCTGTGCCTCTGGGGACCGGTCTGCACCGGTGAGGTCTGCCTGAGTGGGGCAGGTAGGGCAGCCAGTTCCACTTGGGGTGGCCAAGGCTGGCTGCTGGCTGAGAAGACCACTGGAGTATCCTCTAAAGAGACAGGCTTCTAAGCACCTGCGTTTCTTCTCTTTACTGCCCCAAGGCCTCTTGCCAGGCCCTGTGACTCCCAAGAAAGCCCTTTCATAGCATTTTGCATGACCTAGCTTCTCACTATAAAATCTCCCCCAGAGTGTGTAGTTGGGCCGGTAGAGCTTGCCTGGCATGCACGGAGCTCTGGGTTTGATCCTGGCACTGCATGATGGTACGTGCCTGTAATCTCAGCTCATGATAGGTGGACCTGAGGAGCAGAAGGGCAAGGATCAGCAGCAAGTTCAAATACAGTTTGGGCTACACGAGACCTTGTCTCTATATAAATAAAAAGATCACAGCCTGGAGGTGGTGGCGCGTGCCTTTAATCCCAGCACTCAGGAGGCAGAGGCAGGAGGATCTCTGTGAGTTTGAGGCTAGCCTGGTCTACAAAG
>NW_026068141.1:866976-990149 GCF_014885135.2 Alexandromys fortis | reverse complement strand
GGAAACTGTATTCTTTCAAACACTGCCTGGCCCGGCTAGTTCCAGCTTCTTATTGGCTAGCTCTTACATATTGTTCTAACCCATTTCTAATATTCTGTGTAGCCCACGAGCTGGCTTACCAGGGAGGATCTTAACCTGCGTCTGTCTGGAGCGGGAGAATCATGGCAACTCCTCTACTCAGCTTCTTTCTCCCAGAATTCTCTTCTGTCTACTCCGCCTACCTAATTTTCTGTCCTATGAGGGCCGAGGCAGTTTCTTTATTATTAACCAATGAAAGCAACAGATAAGATACAAGACCCACCTCCATCTGCCACTCAGGACAAATGTTACTGTCTCCACTTTAGAGATGAAGACACTCAAGCATAGAGAAAAGAAATACTTGGCAGCTTGTCTGTGGCAGAGCTGGGGTAGGACCCAGCCAGAGTCCCAGTCATCATTCACTGAGCCCTTTGCCATCTCTTGGGAACTGCCTGGGTTTGATCTATGAGACCCAAGCACCAGGCTTGGAGGACTGTCTATGCAACAGAGCGCCAGGCTGCAGGGAGAAGGCTAGGAGTTGTTGACTGAGCCCTTGGTGCCTTTTCTCTCCTAGCAAAAGGCTCTTCTGGGTGCCACTGCAATGCACGGGAGAGGCCACGGCGATTCACGAAGAGGGGCTGCTGAGGTGATTTCCAGTGAGAGCACCCCACTTTATTTCCAGACACAGTATGTGTGCATACTTAGGACTTCGGAGGCAGAAGCCCTCCTTCTCGTTGAGTAAGAAGAAGGAGATTTAAATAGTGTGAGAGAGCCGAGACTGATGGGAAGGGAGAGATCGATCTCGCCTTCAGTGTGGGATGCTGTCTCTGGCTGTCAACAATGATTTGGATTTAATTACATCAAATATGTAAATGTGTTCTGGAAACTGTAAAATAATACATAGTCATCAAATGTGACAAAAGCTTAATTAGGTTGGGAAAAGAATGCAGGTTTGAGTATAAGATAGACCTGGGCTGAAATGCTACCTCTTCTATTAAGGAGTCACCCTGGCTTACTGCTTGACCACTGGTATGTGTCCCTCACCTTCAGGTGGAAAGTTCATGTACCAGTATCCTCCTCCACACGTGTCTCAGGGCTGGATGAGAAGATGGAGATACTGTGAACTGGAATGCACCAAGAGAGCCCTTGACCCTGTTTCCATCCTTACGCCTTAAAAGATGGGCTTCCTGGGGAGCTGCCATGCTCACCTCAGGTCAGATGTGTTCCAGGCCTCCCTGCACCAGCAGAAGCTAGAGGGCCCTCCGTCACCTGTCGATTGCGTTGGGTGGGCTACTCAGTCTAGGGGTTGTAACCCACCCTGCTATCAGTTATTCCAGGGTCTCGGAGGGGCGTTACCTGGAAGGGAATTAGCTAAGACAGAAGAAGGAGGCCAAGCAGATTTGTCAAAGCCTCCGTTTATTAGGATCATGGTTGCTGCTTATATAGCCCCTGAAGGGTAGGGAAACTGGACTCTTGCCGCGTGTTCCAGGTCACGTAGGCCAGGTTACATTCGGACAGGTAGGCCAAGAAGTCACGAGTTGCCACACCTGGTTCCCTGGATAGCTGGAATGTAAGGCGCATTTCGCTAACAGATAAGTTAATTGGATGTGGGGCAGGTTCTCTCAATAGAACATAATTATGGGTGTGAGGTTCCCTGCAGACTCCCCAGGGTGATGGTTCCTGTAATGATTTTTAGGGGGGAAATGGCTCGAGACAGTCACCTGCTGATTGACAGAATGAGGCCAGGTCCTGTCGGTGGCCCTATCTCCATATGCAATGGCCATCTCGGTGAGAGGCATGAGTCTGCAATCAGAAGGTTTCAAAGACTATCTTTCTCCAGCGACATCCGCCAACTCTAACGAAGTTTCAGATCCCTCCCCACCACTAGTCTTCAGGTGTGGGGAAAGCGTGTTCACAGAGACGAGATGTGTGGATCTTGCCTACCTTGTCTGTACTTCTTGACATGCGGCCGAGATATGGATGGTGCTCAACCCTTAATCACTCCAAGACTGACTTTGCTTCTGGAATTTTGTTTTCTTCTTTAAGTGTCTTGTTGCTGTTTGTTTGTTTCTCTGCAGTCCGGGGGCAACTCTGAGGTGGCCAGATGTTTGAAGACTCAAAGCAGCACTGAGCAAAATGCTAAAGTCTGTTGCTCGGGCCGCACCTGCCAGCCACGTGACTTTAGCATGTTTCGTGAATGTGAAATGGCTTTGAAGAACACCTGCTTTATAAGATTTTGGTTCAATCTGTTTGAACAATGTCTTTATCCCAGGGCTTTCACATAACAAGACTAACTGTGAACTAACATTCGTTACTTTGACTGTAACGAGTCAGGAGATGTCTCCAGAGCCCAAGCCCTGCCTGGTGGTCTTCCCTGTGACGGGCACTCTTCCCTAAATGTCTCTGGGACTCAGAGACTTAGAGAGTCTTCCCACACGGCAGGGTTCCCTCAGCAGGACTGGAGGGCAGCACCCTCCTCCACTTCCCATATTGGGACTATCCCCTGTGGGCTGGATTATGGATCAAGGAAGTCTCTAAGAAAGCGGCTGGTGTTGAATGAGGCCCCTTTCCAATTGTGTTAGTTCCCTGGGCAAAAGAGACAGCAGAGGGCATGACCACACTCTCTCTGACTTACGAAGGCTCAGTAAGAAGGGGGCCATTTGCCTCCCCAGAGCCTGACCACGCTCTCAGCCTGCTGGCCCCTCCAGCCTCTAAGTGTGAGGAAGTTTGGCTGCTCTTTGTCCTAGAGTATGCTGGCCGCCTGAGGACAGGGGAGGGTGGGCAGTGGTGCTTAAAGGAAAACACTTTCCCAGTATCCTCAAGGGCTCTTGGCCACCCTCTTGCTAGGCCAGTACACGCAGTGCTAGCTTTCTCAGAGAGCATCCTCTGGGCTTCCTCACTACGCTGCCTCCTCAAGACACAAGCACATTGGAGTGTTCATCCCAAAGGCCCCCAAGTCAGCTGTGACAAATGCATCTTCTGATGCATCGCTGACAACAGGCCTCCAAGAGAAGGGGACAGAAAACTGCATCTCTGGCGAGATCCCCCAACCACCTAGTGCATAAAACCAAGAGAAGGCCTGTCTCCTGGAACTGGTTTCCGAGCCCTGCTTCACCAGGATGCTTGCCTTTCTATCACACCGACATCTGGCCTGCGGGCAGATCTCAGCCTGCACTGACACCCTTCTTAGATTGTACCTAGAGCCTGCTCAGCCCTCACTGCTGTGCCCTCCACTAGCACAGAGGGCCGAGGTGCCCCGTCAGCTTTCGTTTGCACTGGTGCAGTATCCTTGTCTCTCATAATGCCCCATTTGGTTTTAGCATGGAACGGCAGCCATCTTGGGACCTCAGACACCCTGCTGGCCTCTCACCTTCCTCAGTCGGAAATCTGCCATGGTCTACAGGGCCATCTGTGACCTAGCCTTCTAGAACCTTCCTAGCCTGTTATACCTTAGTACGATCGATGGAAGCAAGGACCAGGAGGTCATGGAAGTCTCCCCACTTAGTGGTTGGGCAGTGATGCCACAAGAATCACAAGTGTGTGGTCTCTCAGAAACCACGGGATGGCTCGGCACACCACTGGGACAGGTCTGTGGTTTCTCAGATCTGTCATTAGGCTTTTAAAAATAACGGGTTGTGTTTCTCTCAATCAATGACTTAAAATAAATGTCTTTTAAAAACGTCTTTAGCCCAAAGTCAAGCTCCTCTCACTTTAGGGCATTAAGAGTGAAGTTTACCCAGGCAGAACTCAGCTGGGGGAAGGGGTTATCCCCAAGTGGAGTCCCTGGTCCCTAGCCCTCGTCAGCATGTGGGAATTGATGAAGGCAGATTTTCAGGCCCCACCTTGGCCTTCTGGATCTGAAGCTCTGGCTTCCTCTATCTGCTTTCCCATACCTCTCCCCACTCGGGTGGTCAGGGGGCACTGAAGTTCCTGAACCCCTAGTCAGCATGTCCGTGGGTCTGCTCCAGCTGCTCCAGTGTCTGTCGATGTAGTTCTGTACGGCGGCCGTCACAGCCCCCGTGTCTTGAGCATGTCTCCAGAACACTCCTCTCTCCCAGGGAGAGAGGCCATGCACCCTTGCATTTGTAGCTAGTAGAGGTAATGGGAGAAGCACTAGGAAATGTAGCTGACTTCCACTTTCGGTGGCCAAGGGGAGCCTCAAAGAACTAGTACCCTGGAGTATGGTTAGGGTATTTGTTTAAAAAAAATAAACTTTTTCTATCTCTTTTAAAAATTATTACTAAGAGTGAGCACACATGATACCATTTGGAAAATATGGAAAAGCAGAAAAGGTTCTTTTTTTTTAAGATTTATTTATTTATTATGTACACAATGTTCAGCCTCCATGCCTGCAGGCCAGAAGAAGGCACCAGATCTCATTACAGATAGTTGTGAGCCACCATGTGGTTGCTGGGAATTGAACTCAGGACCTCTGAAAGAGCAATCAGTGCTCTTAACCTCTGAGCCATCTCTCCAGCCCCAGAAAAGGTTCTAATGCTGTATGCTGAAGTCTGAATGTAACGGCCTCCATAAGCTCATAGGGAGTGGCACTATTAGAAGGTGTGGCCTTGTTGGAGGAAGTGTGTGTGTGTGTCGCTGTGGAGGGGGGCTTTGAGGTCTCATATATGCTCAAGCCATGCCCAGTGTCTCAGTTCACTTCCTATTGTCTTCAGATCAAGATTTAGAACTCTCAGCTCCTTCTCCAGCACCATATCTGCCTGCACACTGCCATGCCCCACCATGTTAATAATGGACTAAACCTCTGAACTGTAAGTCAGCCCCAATTAAATGTTTTCCTTTATAAGAGTTGCCATGGTCTTGGTGTGTTTCCACAACAACAGAAACCCTAGCTAAGATACTGTGGAAGGTCTACACTGTGCAGGGTTGGCAATGAGTCACCCATGCAAGAGTGCATTGTATTTGGGAAGTTTCTGTCTGCTGTTGCTGTGTTAAATGGTATAATGACTGTTAATCTTCTGCTTTTCCAAAGTCCAAGTGATCGGATCCCAGTCTGAAGGTTGCCATTATCTTGCCCTGATGGAGGAAGGACATTGGTTAATTATAATAAAGAAACTGCCTTGGCCCATTTTATTGGTTAGAACATAGGTGGGTGGAGTAAACAGAAGAGAATGCTGGGAGAAAGAAGCTTAGTCTAGGAGTCGCCATGATTCTCCCACTCCAGAAAGACGCAGGTTAAGATCCTCCCTGGTAAGCCACCTCGTGGGCTACACAGAATATTAGAAATGGGTTAGAACAATATGTAAGAGCTAACCAATAAGAGGCTGGAACTAATGGGTCAGGCAGTGTTTAAAAGAATACAGTTTCCGTGTAATTATTTCGGGCATAAGCTAGCCATGCGGGCGGCCGGGGAGGCAGCCCTGCTGCTCCTATCACTACATTGCCCTTGATGTTACTCTGGGAGTGGGATGCTGTGTGGTTTGAGCCTATGCTGCGCATGTAGAGAGAGCTGGGCTCTGGTCCTCATGCTGTAGATTACTGACTGACTCAGAATTTACACACTGACTCTTGGGTAAAACAATGGTGCCGCGCAAGGATTCCATAGTGATGATGGTGGCCTTGAGGGTTGTAAAGAGCCAGGAGTCCTGTAAGATGGACAGGTCTATAAGGGGAGGGCAGTGAGCTGCTCTAAGTGTTAGGATGGTTTTCTGTCTCTCTCTTTCTCTTTCTCTTTCTCTTTCTCTTTCTCTTTCTCTTTCTCTTTCTCTTTCTCTTTCTCTCTCCCTCCTCTATTTTTACTTTTCCAGAGTGGGTTTCTCTGTGTAGTCCTGGCTTTCCTGGAACTAGCTTTATAGACCAGGCTGGCCTCGAACCACAGAGCTCCCCCTGCCTCTGCCTCCGAGTGCTGGAATTAAAGGCGTGCGCCATCATGCCAGGCAGACGACACTTTTGTGCGAGGCACCGCCCGTTATCTTCACGTTTATTCTCCCTTTATGGTGGTCCCCCCTTATCCAGAGCATCACTTTCCTGTTAGCTTCCCACTATCAACATCAGCCTTTAAATACTAAAAGAAAAATTCCAGAAATAAATAATTTTCATGTTGTGAGTTATGTATCTGAATCCCATGGTAGAATCCCCAGTTGACCTGTTCTATTCCACCAGACTACGAATCATGCCTTCATCCGGTGTATCCACCTGTATGGTGCATCAGCGTGGCTGTACTTAGGCTGGAGTGAGCCTTACTACCCAGCAGTGGCCGAAGCACAAAGATGGATGACAGAAAGGTGACATCAGGGGATAAAGCAGGAAGAGACGAATTAATTCTTGCTGCACGTCATAGAAGGGGAAAATATAAAATGTACACTACAGTATTTTGTATTGGCTATAGTTTCAGGGCTTCACTGGAGAGTCTTCAAACATGCCCCTCAATGATAATTGTGTGTGTGTGTGTGTTTGCATTGTATTTTTTCAAAGCAATATGCGTACCCAACTTCAAACTCAGGCTCATCATTAAGGAAGCAAGTAAGTATCCTGACCGGGCAGTGGTGGCGCACGCCTTTAATCCCAGCACTCAAGAAGCAGAGGCAGACAGATCTCTGAGTTCCAGGACAGGTTCCAAAGAACTACAGAGAAACCCTGTCTTGAAAAACAAAACAAAACAAGAAGCAAATATCCAGTAGCCACCTCCTCCACCCACTCTAATTCCCCATTCCAAGTCAAGTGTGGGGGTGCAGACATGCAATCACAGCACTCAGGAGACTGAGGCAGGAGAATTGTACAAGTCTGCGGCCGGCCTGGACTAGAAGGCGAGCCCCTCTACCACTTGTTTCAAAAGACAAAATATATTTTTGGTATGTTTTTTATACACATTTGCTCTAGGAAATTAGAAAAGAAGACAGACAAGGAAAGAGGATGCCAAGGATCGTGAATTAAACCTCCTCTCCTCTCAGAATGCCCTCATCCAAACAATCCAATCATGGAACCTTCCAGACATATTCCTTCTGTGAATGACAGCTCAAATCACAGGAAGTCTTCAGTGAAGGGAGCAAAAGTAACCCCATGAGGTACAGGAGCTGTATTTTCCATCCTGCTGCTCAGTGTGGTCCAAACGCCAGCAGCCCCCAGACCTAACAGCATGCACACTTTGGCCTCACCCCAGAAGCCACATTTAACAAGACGGTGGTAATTGGAATGGCCATTAACGCTGCCGTGTGTGGACATTGGAAGCACTCAGAGTTGTGACCTGCAAACTGCTGGTCACAGCCTGGACCAGAGGCTTGAGCCAGAGCATAAACAGCTGGCCATTCCCTTTATTGAGAAAGACTAGCTGTAAGTGGTGTCAGCTCATGTAATCAACGTTACTGATGAGGTGGCTGATCTACATTCTGGCCCAAGCTCTTTATCTTATCAAATGTCTGAGACTCAGCCCTTCATGTCCCATGAGATCACTGTCTGAGATGCAGCCCTTGGTGTCTACTGAGATCACTGTCTGTGACACAGTTCTCGGTGTCCAGTGAGATCATCGTCTGAGACGCAGTCCTTGGTGTCCAGTCCTTGGTGTCCAGTGAGATCACTGTCTGAGACACAGCCCTCACCCTCAGTGTCCAGTGAGATCACTGTCTGAGACGCGGCCCTCGGTGTCCAGTGAGATCACTGTCTGAGACGCGGCCCTCGGTGTCCAGTGAGATCACTGTCTGAGACGCGGCCCTCGGTGTCCAGTGAGATTACTGTCTCAAACACGGCCAGGCTTCGAGAGAAATGTTTAGACCACAGAGATGGGAAGCTGGAGGGTGACTGTGTTTCTCTGGCTGAGAGTCCAGCATCTTCCACTGTATTTATCTGACCCATCCAACCAACTGTAACATACACATTCACATGCACACACACTTAGTCTCGAACACGTATGTGTTCGTATGCACAGAACACACCCACGACCCTCCTTAGTAAACCTAGCCAAGCGCAGGGACATCTCTGCCTCTTGAGTCAAACTGCGGCCGTTTCCCTATCTGCCCACAGCAGGCTTCTGCTTACACAGAAGAGTCCCTCATCCCTTGCCGTCTCCTCCTGTGAGGCAAGGGACTTGGCAGGGCATCTAGCAAGAGCAGAGCCACAAAGCTGCTGCCTTTGGAAGGAGACAAAGCCTTTTCCTCCCCACTTGCATTCCCGAGTCAAAGGTGTTCTCAGGCCCCAGGGCAGCCAGTGCCTGCAAACCTGACAGGGGTGATCAGCCAGCAGAGCCAGTCAGGGCTAGCATGCTGCAAGGCACCGACGCTGGCCATGGTTGTCACCTCCTGAGGATCCCTGAGTTCATTTTCATGTGGACGCTGGGAAGGCTCAGGACATTTCATTCAACACAGTTTGGTTTACAAACTTATTTTCCGTTGCTGACCTCACAAGGTTGCTTCATCTCTGTCTTGTTCCTCATCTTAGAGCACAATGATGATCCCTGGGCGGGTCAGTGACAATATCTATAAAGCGCTGCATTCCCCCACCATCCACCCAGCCAGTCATCTGCTCGTGGATACTGAGTACCTTCTGGGTTCCTGTCGCTGGGACAGAGCGATGAACTAAACAAAAAGCAAAGAAGATGAGGACAGCCAAAGGGCCACAAAACAAAACCAAGCAGGCTGCAGGCTGCAGGCTGCAGCAGGTGCTGCCAAGAAAAGGGCAAGGAGGGGTTGAGGGAAAAGGCTTCACGGTGTGAACTCAGGCAAGGACTCTGAACAGGCCTCCAACAGCACAGGAAATAATTCCAGGAACTGACAACCAGGATTCCATGAAGTTAGAGCATGAGGAAGGGCAGTGGGGAGGTGAACAGCTGAGACCAGAATGTAGTAATGGAAGCTACATATGAAGAGTCCATAATGGAGACCCCATTGTGTGTATGGTGACCTCAAAACTTAATTTAAAAGAGGGAGAAAGTTCCAGGACAGCCAGGATTGCTACACAGAGAAACCCTGTCTTAGAAGGGGGATGGACACCAAACCACACGAAGACAGACACCAGCGGAACCTGCTGAGTGGAAGAAGTCTCTGGAAGACAGCAGCCCTGATGGCTGCCGTCTGGGAAGGGCGAAGCTAGAGCAATAACAAAATTATGGGTTCATCAATGATCAGAGCGGTGGAAGAGGCATGGCGGGTGCAAGCCAGGCACCTGGGAGGGGCAGTTAAACTGTTCCATGTGATGTCATAAGCAGACACACCTGACTTCCATATTTCCCAAAAATACAGAAAGCAAAGAACGCACCCAGACGTACACCTGCACCTTCCATACTGGATGGCCAGTTGGGACGAGTAGGTCACACTATGACAAGCTACATGACTCAAGGGCCTCTGGGAACTTTCTGTTCATTTATCCATAAACCTGAAACTTCACCAATTCTACTTTGCCAGTTGATGCCAAAGCAGGTGGGGCCAGGACAGAGGTCCGCGGTAGAGCCTCTGGAGCGATCATGGGCGTGAGGTCAGGACAGAGGTCCGCGGTGGAGCCTCTGGAGCGATCATGGGCGTGAGGTCAGGACAGAGGTCCGCAGTAGAACCTGTGGAGCTCTCATGGGGCCTGAGGTCCTAGGCCCAACACTGAGAGACCCAAATATACCAGGGGCCTGCTTAATTCTGACCTTGGAATTTTGAGCTCAAATCCCAGGAATGGGTAGGAACTTATGAGGAACATTCCAGGGCATGGTGGGGATGGCACACCGTGCATCCCGGAACATCCCTGCTGCTGGCTGGCGTGTTTATTATTCTTCCGTGGCTGTGACTGAGATGCATCTTAGGGAACAACCTATGGGAGGAAGAGTTTTAGCCTCCCAGTGCCAGAGGGTTTGTCCATGGTTGCTTGGCTCCATGTACTTGAGCAGAACTCATGGTGGTAGGAGTGAGTGGCAGAGATTGGTCACCTATGGAAGACAGGAAGTAAAGAAAGAGTAGGGGCCAGAGGGACAGGTATAGTCTTCAAAGGCATGCTTCCAGTGACCAGATTCCTTCAGGTGGGCACCTCAGGTAGGAAGCTGATGTTTCCAGAACCTTCTCAAATAGTGCCATTAGCAGGAGACAAGGCATTCCACACAGCGTCTGTGCTGTGTGGTGTGGGAGGGGAGTCACATTCACAACACGACAACCAAAGAGAAGGCTGGGTTTATTTTACTCGATGAGGTAAATTTTTTTTTTCGAGACAGGGTTTCTCTGTAGCTTTGGTGCCTGTCCCAGAACTAGCTCTTGTAGACCAGGCTGGCCTCGAACTCACAGAGATCCGCCTGCCTCTGCCTCCCGAGTGCTGGGATTAAAGGCGTGCGCCACCACCGCCCGGCTGATGAGGTAAATTTTACAAGTAGCAAAATGCATAAACCTTGAGATTTAAGGCTTACATTTAAGGTTTAAGGTTTTTACAGTTGACTGCATACACCTGTATCAGGATGGCAAGCACAGTTGTCGGACTGATAGCTAGCTATATTACCCTCTCTGATGGTGAAAGTTTGGGAGCTGGGTTTGCACGGGAAGACATTTCATCATGGTGCCCAGGAATAAATTTGGAGCAAGGCTGAAATCTAAGCACCACCACTTTCTACTCAGGTCTCCCCACTTGCCTGTGTCTCAGTTTCCCCATATCTGAGAGAGAATTAAATCTACTTCCTGGGGCTGTTTGAACTCAGAGAGCCTGGGCATGGAAGGTCCTCCGTGTTCTGGCCCCGGGTAGTTTCCGAATGGAGGTGTGGTGAGCAGAAGGGCTCTTGCCAGCCTTTGTGCTCTGGGTGAGCCTCCCCGGGTACCATGAGTTCTCTGACAGCATCTCTCTGCCCACAGGGATGTGTCTCCAGGCATTTGTCGAGGCTTTCTTCTTCCTGGCCCAGAGGAAGTTCAAGCTGTTGCCTCTGCTTGAGCAGGTGGCCTCCTTGATCGACCTGTGTGAATACCACCTATCTCTGCTGGATGAGAAGCGCTTGGTGTGTGGCCGGGGCCGGCGCCCCCAAAGTAGTCCTCCTCACGAGACCAACCCCACAACCCAGTCAGCCGCAGGCAGCCCTGCACCCCGCATAATTGGTGCTTATAAGCTGTCTCACTCTAGACACGCTCTGTCCTGAAGGCCCCCTTGCCGTCCTGGAAGAAGGTGTGCGCTCGGGGGGCTGAGTACCCTGGCCTTCCCTGATCTGTGGGGAGCCACCAGGGTCCCAGCTGCAATGGCCCGGAGTCCTCTGTGTTCTGCAGGGCTCTCACCTCACATGGCTAATTCTTGCCTACCCTCCTCCCAGCGCCTCATGACCCACCCTGTTTGTGAGTCATCAGTAGACATACGACATCTGAACTGTGACAGGTGGCACCTATTATTCCGGGTTCCCGGGAAGCACCAAGTGGGCAGTTCTTTCGTGCTTGGGGCCACAGAGGAGTGGAGGATGGGAGAAAGGACAGACCATCTCAAAGCGAGGAACCGTGGGTGCGAGGTCACACCTGCGGTCTGCTGGGGCCTCCGCGAGCCTGCTGGTCAGAGGTCAGGTCAAAGCATTGCTTTCCTTCCACCTGTCCTCTGAAAGAAGTAGAATATCAAGATGGCGGACACCCCAATCATGTGCTATTTGGGTGTGCTTAACAGAGTAACCACTTATTTCATTAACTTGCCTGTCGCTGCAGTCATTGATTTATTACTAATTAAGAAATAACAAGTTCTTCAGTCTCCCCATCCAGGTTCAAGGGGAACCCTGCAAAAGTGGGGTGCTGACCCAATGTCCGAGAGCTGCTGTGTATGCACCGGCACTGTGCTGTCAGCGCCGAGGGGAGAACGTAAGGCCCCGAGGCGAGGCGGGACAAGAAGTGTGTGCAGAGGGCATGGGGGCCTGGACCTGAGCAGTCCATGTTCTCAGATGCTCTACTGTGGGGATCCTTGTTGACCACCCATGCGGGAGCTGTACAGGGCCTATTAAACAGAGCTTTAACTTGACACATTTTCAACATAAGTCTTCAGAAAGTGCTCGCCAACATGGAGCCGAGGGGAAACGGGTTCAAAGGTAGAGCTGCAGCCATGTTGAGGTGATATAAAAATGCCAGCACCCACGGTGAGAGATGGCCTCTCTATGGTGCACAGTCATCTAGAGGTAGGTCACCGTTGGTCCCCTGGTTACAGAGCCATTGCTCAGTTTGTAGTGCAAGCCTTGGGAGGCTCCACACCCCTGGGGATTTGACTCTATAGTGATGATTGGGGAAGCCCTTTGCGGACAAGTTGCCCCTAATACTGTCAGAATTGAGAGTGCACACTAGGAGACTTCTGTCCCCACCCCCGTTTCCCAGAGACACAGCTACCTTTACTCACTTTGTGACCAGCCCCTCACTTTTTGCAAGCTGTGGCTGAGATGACAGTAACCCGGCTGGCTCCTTCCTCCTGCAGGGAAGGAGTAGCCAGAGAACCCATCCAGGCCCAGGGACCTCTGCTGAGAGCTGCAGGCTCTGTGACTGGCTGGGGTCTTAGTCTCTTCTGTAGAGGCCCCCTGAGAACCATGGCCCCCAGGGAGGTCCCAGCCGTCAGACTGGACTCAGCTTTTCATCTAGTGGAGGCTGGGACCGTGACCCTCCAGCCTAGCCAGGAGTCTACAAGGACACAGTGGGCATACGAGGATCCAGTGGAGCTGTTGAAATGCTAGTCCTACCAGATGCCCACCTCATTCCCACCTCTGGCAGAACAGGGCCTCCTGGAGCCTCCTGGCTGCCTGGTGGGGGCTGTGTGTCTCCCCTTATGTTATCCCAGGGAACTCCCTGTCATCTACTTAGTCATCTTCTTTAGCCCTCAGCACTTCTCTCCCAGATAGAGCCATGCCTCTGCCCCCATTCCCTTTGGCCCCTCCTTCCCTCCCTTCCTAGCTTCTGGGAGGGAGCAAGACCTCCAGGGAGCCCACAAATCCCTGCTGAAAGTGTCCCCAGTCAAGGGCCTTGAGATCAAACTCTCCCTCTCTTCCCTAGGAGCCACAAAGACCCCAGAGGCCTGGTTTTACCTTCTGGACTCCTAGTGCTCCGAGAACCTGTGGTCAGGGAAACAATGAGCCACTGGCAGGAAGACCCTGGCAGGCCGCTGCCCCCAACTCCCCACCCTGCACTTGCTGCTACCACTACTTGGTCCAGTCAGAGCCCTCTGGCCAATAGCAAACAACTTCCTGCTGCAGCTCACCCCAGCCCATTCCCTTCCCCCTCACAGAATGGAAGGCCTCTTCCATATATGCCCAGGAATGCAGAGAGTCCCCTTTGCAGCACTTACCCGTGGGAACCCAGCTGTGTCTTCAGGGCCAGCATGGGCTGTTGGATCCAGGTCAGCTGCTAAGGGGCAGAGATGCTCGCTGAAGTGTCAGTCAAGAGCAGTTCTAGGTGAGGAGACACGCGCCCTCTCTCCATGGGCTGTGGATGCCCTTAGGAACCATGGTTTTCTAAGCTTCACCGAGCTATTTAACTGAACATCCCCAGATTCCCAATTGGCTGATCCTGTTCCTGGGCATGGTAGCTGTCCCGTGAGCCCAGGAGTAGACAGTGGCTTTGCTGATCCTTGAGTCTCCACAGCCAGATTCCACGTGACTTTCAGCTCAGGACCTAGGCCTATCTCTGAGCAGACACCCCCTCTCCTTCAGCCCTGGACTCACCCTGCCTCCCGTCTGCAGTCACAGCACACATTCGGAGATGGTGGTGTACTGTGACTGCAGCTGGTCAGGAAGGAGCTGGACAGGTGTGTGAGAAACATTCCAGCCTCACTAGATTATTTGAGAAACTCCCTTTCCTGTGTGGATGAACCTGTTCTCAGTGCTCCACAGTTCAAAGGGATCTCTTCCATTTCTCTTACTGTCTGATCTTCCAAGCTGTCCAGTGAAAGACAGGGACCATCACTAGTTCTGACACCTGTCCAAAGCCCGGTTGAGCAGACACAGCAGCCTGTGTGGCAGGGAAGCTGCATGAGTTCCATCAGAGTACACCTGGGGAGTCTAGGGACTTGGAGTCTTCCAGCTTATTCTTCTGACCCTGAAGCCCACGAAGCCTGTAAGGACCCCAGGTCCTCAACCACCCAAATGTGGGTGATGTTTTCTCTCAGAATTTTGGGGACATTAGGCAAGATGATGACAAGCTTCCTTGAATGATGTTCATGGAGATGGACGAAGCCAAGGCGACCCCTGCTGCCTCTTATCCGCACGCATCTGAAGACACTCACGGGCTGGGAAATGCCGCGCCTCAGATGTCTGGAGTCGCCCTGTGGTTGGCAGAGAACTACTCCAACATGGATCAAATCCACACACTCTCCCCACCACGTTCATTCCTTGATTAGTTCCTTTATTCCTCAGCTCTGCGAGACTGGGCTGGCTTTGGGTGCCTTCTCTTGAAGCTCAGGACTCACAAGCCCTCGTCTGGGAGCTGTGTTCCCAGAGGCAGAGAGCTGCCCATGCTCAGTGAGGGAAATTCACCAGTGAGCAGTGTAGCCTGAAACCTGCCTAACCTCCACTGATACTTTAGCCACTCTCCCAATTCAACTGATGAATGTGAATGAAAATTTCCCACAATTTCTCACAAAATAACATTTTTTTTCTTGTTCTCAGAGACAAAGAAATTCTGCAGAATGCTTTCCAGTTGCCTCCTCTCATAACCAAAAGTCTTGCTTTTGCTTTAACTGGAAAAAACACACTGCCTCTGTTTACACTGACACGTGTACACACACGTATGCACACACACACACACTGAGCTCTGCATAAAATGACAAAGTCACTAATGTTTTGTTTTTGGCTTTTTGCTTCCGAAAGTGATTTGGAAAACAGGCTCTTTGTGGCCCTGTGTCACAACCCTGCTTACACAGAAGCGCCTGGGAAGGCGTAGCGTTTGCATAGACTCGGGCCAGGGCTGTGGGCTAAAGGAACCATCCCGACTCCCCCAAGCCTCAGATGGGCTGTAGAGATATTTTCCGTTTCACAACAGAATGGAGAAGCCAAAGGAGTCCCTGTCTCCTCTGGAAGGACCAGGGGCTTTGGAAGTCTGATGTGAGGGTGAACTTGCTTGGCCATGGACGGGTGACTTTCCTCCCTGACACCCGTCCCTCTTCTGTGCAGCAGAGATCATGTCAAAATAGACCCAAAGAGCCTGGCATGAGACTTGGCACCTGGGAAGTGTCTTCACAATGTCTGTTGAGGAAAGGTGTCTCCATATGCTGAAATCAACAGATGCCAGGAAACACCGCTGCCATGGCGGCCAGGAGCCCTGGCAGGAGAGGCTCCTGGAAGTCAGCTGAGACCTCGCTTCTCCCTCCCCCTGCCACGCCCACCTCTTAAAAGCCTTTCAAAATTCTTTATTAAATTTTCATGGCGCATGTAGTCAAGGCTCTGTTACAGCCTCAGTTGTCTTGGTAACTTGGTAAAATGCAATAATAAAATGAAGCTGAGTGTCGCTAACCACAGGCTTATGTGTAACAGCTACAGAGTACTGACAGGGTTTGTGCGTGTGGTAATTTTTGACAGCAAACCTGCCGGGGGGGGGGGACAATGTTTGTTCATTTTGGGTCAATTGGTAAGAAAAGGGCACCTTTTAATTTTCTTGCTTTTTCCTCCCCACATGGTTGGTGTTTGCATGAGAGCTATTGACTCTAGGGATCCAGGAAGTCCTGGGGGAGTCAGGGGAGGATTTGGGATATCCTCCAAACTCAGTCTGCTGGAGAAACGGCCTCTCAGCAGGGTGGGCCACCTGTCAGGGACTCTGGGAGGGAGTCTGTCCTGAGAGAGCTCCTCGAATGTGAAGTCACCTCATGTTGCTCTTCGTGAGACTGAAATGCCAAGGCCTCTCACCAAAGAGGCCACAGGAGTCCTTCGGGTATACCTGATGGCCACAATTCCTGAGAACAGGGCTCTCCCACCCCACCCCCACCCCCACAGACGCCTCTTCCCAGCACCCCCGCACCCCACCCCGGGAGCAGCATATGTTCACTCTGAATATTTCCCAGACTGGGGCCCACCTGGTGGGAAGTGGGAGCAGATGGCCTAGAGTTAAAAATAAAGTGAGACCCCCAGCTCCTCGGAAGTCTCCACCCCCACCCCAGTGAACATCAGCTCCCACCCACACATGCCTTCTACCCCTACCATGCCAGGCTCCTGTGTCACCACTGGCCATGGCTTTGTCACTGCACTGTCTCTTGTAGAGAGACCCAGGCTTGCCTACCGGGAGACCCCCAGCTATGTGGGGAAGATGGTAGACGGCCCTCAAAGTTACCCTGGCATGGTTACCTGGGTCTCTGGGGCTCGGATTTGAGACTGTCCAGACCAGGGAGGCTCTTCACCCAGCTGCCTTCCCCCAAACCCTGGCATCCGGTATAGTCCCTCAGAGGGTCAGGCCCCACCTCTGTCTTTAATCCAAACAGCTTCCCCCACCATGTGAGCAGTTCACTGTAAAACTGTGTGCATGGCTGTTCTTTTACAAGGAGGGGACTCAAGGGGGATCCTTGTCCTTCTACCTTGCAAGTTAGGGGTGTGAGCTAAATCTCCTCATGAACATCTCTGTTTTGTTCTACACAACCAGAATGACAGAAACTGGAGCCAGCTTTTAGGCCATCACTAAACCAACAGCCACAAGTCCACTGTCATGGAGGGACTCCATGACACATAACTCTTACCTGTGTTGTGCATTTGCAGGTACACTAACAGCTGCACATCTGCACACACTAACACCTGCGCATCTGCAGGCACACTAACAGCCAGGCATCTGCAGGCACACTAACAGCTGCACATCTGCAGGCACACTTACAGCTGTACATCTGCAGGCACTAACACGTGCGCATCTGCAGACACACTAACAGCCAGGCATCTGCAGTCACACTAACAGCCAGGCATCTGCAGGCACACTAACAGCTGCACATCTGCAGGCGCTAACATACATACATGCATCTGCAGGCACACTAACGGCTACGCATCTGCAGGTGCACTAACAACCGCATATCTGCAGACACACTATCAGCCGCGTCTGCTGGCACACTAACAGCAGATGCCTCCAGCACTGTCCTTGTCTATGCAGCTCTTATCTGTGAGGTAAAGCTGGGGCCCAGGAGAAACACGCGACCAAGTTCATGACCACAGGGGCTTTGCCAGCCACCTGAATTCAGCCATGACCCACATCTCTAGCCTTGCCAGCCTCTTGCTGGACAAGGTGTACTGTTACTAAACTGGTCCACACAGGTCCAGAGGCAGAAGCTTGGCCCCAGACAGAATGGGTGACTGAATCTATTTACCTCACTGTAGCAAAGTACCATACGCTGAAAGGTTTACAAACAATGGGAATTTATTTCTTTCTGTTTGGAATTCCAAGATCAGGAAGGATGCCAGCACAGTCAAGTCCTGATGAGGACCCTCGCAGCTGTGGGCAGAAGGATGAAAGCAGGCTGGGGGCCTTTCCTAAGAGCCCAATCCTGTTCCTGCTCACCTCGTCAGAAACTCAACTAGGCTACTCCTGCCTGTTAGCAAGTGGACCACACCTGGACCTCACCATGAATGTGCTCTTACAGTCCAGGGTGTGAACTACTCCCATCCACACCAGCTTATGGAACTCCAGCACAGCCAGACGCACCGTGAAGTCCAGGGTGTGAACTACACCCATCCACACGAGCTTACGGAACTCCCAGCACAGCCAGACGCACCGTGAAGTCCAGGGTGTGAACTACTCCCATCCACACCAGCTTACAGAACTCCCAGCACAGCCAGACGCACCATGGTACCCAAAGTTCTCAGAAGATACCAGACTCTGAGGATGTTCAAGTTGACGATGGTAAAATGGTGTACTGTTGGGACGTAACTCATGTATGTCTTTCTGTGTACTTACAACCCTCTTTAGACCTGTAACCTTGAACACAATGAATGTGCTGTAGAAAACAGTTGTTACAGTGGGGGGGCGGGGGTCACGATCAGGAAAGAATCCACCCCTACTCAGTACAGACACACTCCTTTGGGGGAACACTTTTGTAGACATGTTGGTTGGACCCTCGGGGAAGTGAAGGGCTAGGTGTGCTTACCACATCACTCCAGGGTACAGTTGGGGAAACTGAGGTGCTGAACTGAGAAGTAACTTGCCCATGGTAGCCCTTTGCTAATGCGGAGTCTGGTCTCAGATCAGGACCTCCAGAGCCCACATAAATGGCTCAACATATTAAGAAATTTGCTGCTAACCTACATGGCCTGTCCTCTGGCCTTCACCCACGCACCACACCACACATGCCCCCATACAGTGAATGGATGAATGAATGAATGAATAAATGAGTGGACCGTGGTGACGCTCCAGCACTGCCAGAGCAGTGTGAGGTTCTGGTGAAGTCCCTCAGTAGCAGCATTCAGATTCTCCAGAGTTTTCAGCTTCATGAAGACATCAAAGAAACACCAGAAGTCCCTGTGGTCACCCATGACCCTATGCTTCATGGAATCTTGAAGTCAGTCATGGGGCCTAGCCTGTGGAAATGATTGAGCCTGACTGCAAAAGGAGCACCAGGGGAATCTAAGACTTATGGTTCCAATAATTCAGATAGCCTTGTTCCTGGCTAGAGAGGGAGAAAGTAAATCTGTCCTGACCACCAGATTCATTCTGGCAGCCACAGTCACCCAGCCATCGTGGCATGGTTCCTGTTTTACAGTTGAGCAAATAGAGTCACAGAAAATGTCCCCTACATGAAGCACAATTAATAAAAACTCACGGTCAAAAATTGGGGTTCAGAAAACAGCCAGTCACTGGCCCTTACCTCGACATCAGTCTTAAATGGTGATCCTGTCTCCTGGAATCTTAGGCCGAGACTGCGTCTGAGAGCTGTCTTGCCCCATCTTATATTCCTCTCTAGGGCTGGGCTCAAAGGCATGCATGGGATAAAGGTAAGCACTACCTGATTTCTATGGCAACTAGTGTGGCTACTGGGATAAAGGTGTGTGTTACCATAACCTGGTCTGTAAGGCTGAGCAGTGGGGCTGTTTTACTCTCGGATCTTCAGGCAGTCTTTATTTGTTAAAATACAGTTGAAATGGTACTACACCTGCCACTGGCCACGTGACCACAAGTAAAGCTTTGACTCCAGCAGGTGAAGAGTTGTGTGATAGTTGACAGAAGAAAAGCCACTGCTCTTGCTACTGCAAGCCTGCAAGTTTCTTGACTCCAAGCACTGATGTGTGAGCAGAAAACACAAGACCCCCTCCCTCCCCAGTGTCGGCCTGAGTCTGACCCCTGGCCCTGCAAACAATAGACACTACCCACACGGCGCAGGCTCCTGAGTGCTGTCCCCACTGCCCACATGGTGCAGGCTCCCGACTGATGTCCCCACTGCCACTCTTTCTCTGTTCTCACACTGTCAGATCTGAGGAGAAGGACAAAAGTCTCCTTAAGATAGAAGCCTTGCCAGGCAGTGATGGTGCACACCTTTAATCCCAGCATTCATGAGACAGAGGCAGGTGGATCTCTGTGAGTTCGAGGCCAACCTGGTCTATAGAGTGAGTTCCAGGACAGTTGGGGCTGTTACACAGAGAAACCCTGAGGCCTTGAGGCCTACAAAATGTTCAGTGGGTAGAGGGCTTGCCACTCAAGCCTGCTGACCTGAGAGATCTAGCCCCTGGACCCACACGGTAAAAGAGGAAACTGAGTCCTAGGGGTTGTCCTCTGACCTCCACACACATGCCACACACATGTGCACTTATACACACACTGTAAATAAGATCATTTCTTGGAAGGAACGAGGCCTTAAGTGCAGGAACAAAGGGTTTTAGGGCACCCAGAAAGTCTTCACCCACATTCCACGCTCTTGATAAAATGTGTTCTGTGAGTTCACCACGAATGCTTTCCTTGAAAACAATCGCTAAGAGTCTTGATCCTCGCCAGACCTGGAAAACTCACTTCCATGGAAAGTCACACCTCAAAACTCTGCTTAAAATGAGCCCTCAGTGCATGGAGAACAAGAAATGAAATGGTCTGGGCTTTTGGTTTTGGTTGTTATAATTTTAAAAATGTAGTAAATATATGTGTGTGCACATGTATACAAATACCTGTGTGTGTACACACACACACGCACACACCTATAAACTGCCTCAAAAGCTACACGATCTCGCTGGCTTTCTATCAATGTGGTAAAACATAACCAAAAGCAACCGGGGAAGAAAGGGTTTCTGTGGTTTATGATTCGGTATCACAGTCTATCACTGAGGGAAGTCAGGACAAGAACTCAAGAAAGAACCTGGGGACAGGAACTGAAGGAGAGGCCATGGACGGCTGCTGCTTACTGGCTTGCTCTCCTTGACTTGCTCAGCCTGCTTTCTTATATAACCCAGGACCTTTCCCCACCCCAAGCCCAGGGATTGCACTGCCCACAATGGGCTGGGCTCTCCCCCATCTGTCATTAATCAAGAAAATGCTCACAGGCCAATCTGGAAGAGACATGTCATTTGACTTTCCTCTTCCCACATAACTCTAGCTTGTGTCAAATTGACAAAACAAACAAACAAACAAAAACCAGCACACTATTTAATACTAAACAAAAAAAGCCCAGTTCAAAGGCATATAGTGACAAGGGATGTACACCCTTTGCCGTTGATGGGTTTCTGTGTCTTTTTAGGAAGTTCACGTACATTCAAGATCTCTTAAGGGTGTGTGTGTGTGTGTGCGTGACTATGTCTCTGCACATGTGCGTCTGTGTGTGTGTGTGTGTGTGTGTGCATGCATGTGTGTACCAGTTCTTCTCTTTGGTACACACCAACCTGCACTGTGTTTTTTTAATCCAACACTGTCTTTTGATACATACATGACTGTATCATGATACACACATGGAAGTGGGTCTTACCTTTTTAGTGATGCGGTAGGACCCATAACACATGTGTTGTAATTACATGTCATACTGTCATTTCCTTTACTGGTCCTTTACTGTGCAGCTTTGCCTGTCCTGGAGTTCACTCTGTAGACCAGGCTGGCCCTGAACTCACAGAGGTCCGCCTGCCTCTGTCTCCCAAGTGCTGGGATTGAAGCTGTGCACTACCACCGCCGAGCTCGTCACTGGTCCTTGATCGACACCCGTGTGAAAGGGCCAGGCTGGCGCCATTTCCATCGCGGCTGCAGGACGAGTCGTCAGGAAGCAGCTGCTGGCTGGCTGGTGGCTGGAAACACAGCGTCACATCACTACAGATCTAATTTTCACTTCAGACTCTGTTGTGTGTGGAAAGCTGTCGGCATTTCTTGCTCTGTCGTCTGGCCGCTTCCACCTCAGCTCCTTTGCCACCATCTTCCCTCTTGATTTCCAACACCTCTCTGATGAAAAGATCCGGCCTTTGCCGGGTCTGCAAGATCCCTCTTCTTTCCAAGTCAGAGTACTCTGGCTGTCTCGGTCCATTCTTGACAGTATCCCTTCTGTACTGCCAACGCCACCACATTGCTCCCAGGGAAGACAGAAAGTGACTTCTGCCACCGTGATTCAAGCTGACTCCCGTCCGTTTCTGAACCCCTTCACGTTTGGGGCTTACTCCAGTCTGTGAGCCACACAGCTACCACCACATGAAGTCACAAGACTGTGGCCTCCATAGGTGTCAATGACATGTAGGGAAGAAGCTAAGAGCCGCCGCCTCCTGGAAGCCATGAGCAGCCTTGCTGGACACCCATAACCCCTACACCACCCCATACTTTCTGCCATTCCACCAACCCTGCTGGTCATCCCCCCAGTGCTAGGTCCAAAGGCTTCCTCAGCTCCCAGTGCCCTTCTCTGCCACAGGTCTGGGGAACTTGCAAAGCCAAGTTAAGGGTCACCAGCTCTGCAAGACTGTCCCCACTTTCTGGGGCAGATCCTCCCACCCTGAAGCTCCTGAGCCCCTGTCAGCCCTGTCAATCACTTGGCGGCAGCGTTGGGGGGGGTTCTCTTTGTTTTCCACTCCCAGGGCAGGTCTGCACCCCTTTGAGACCCCAGCAAGAGGAGACCTAGGAACTGTATGGAGAAAGAGGGAAGGAAGGAGAAAGGGAGGGAGGGAGGGAGAGGTTGGCAGCCACAGAACTCAGTGGACACAGGGGCAAAGGTCAAGGCCCAGAAGCCCCTGTAAGACTCAAAGTTGCCCAATTGCTCACAAGGCAACCCTTTCCTGTAAACATCATTAACATTTGCAAAATGCAAAGTTTAAGAAATGTAGCAGAGGGTCCTTCCCAGGTAGCCTGGTCTGCCCTGCTAGGCTGCATGGAGCTTTCCCACGCATTCTCCTAGACCCCGTGGCATTCTAGGGAAGGCTAGCGGGTACAAAGGGCATTTGGGCCTCCCAGAGTCAGGGGAGACATGGGATGCAGGCACCAAAACACTCATTCTCCCTGCCCTAGACCTCAGACCTCACCCTCCAAGGGACACAGCACCCGTGCTCTCCTGCTGGCTCCAACCCCCACCTCCCCCCACCCCCACAGCAGGGCCAGACCCTGAGGCCTCAGGAAATGCGGGTCTCCTCCCACCTGACTCCCCACACACCCACCAGCAGAAATACACACTGTCCCAATAAATAGATCTATGCCAGTTTTCAGCCCTGCCTCGCATCTTCGGGAAGGCTGGGCTGCGTGGCGTCCAGCAGCAGTCCATTAGTCCACAGGCTGAAGCATATCATATTGAATTCTACGGCCCGCAGAGCCCACGAGGCTCCACAGTGCTCTGACATCTGCACTGATTTATTGAAATACAATCACACAGCTTATTTCCCGTAATGGACACATGGCCCCTCCTCTCTCACGAACACTCTTCCAAACCTCTGCAAGGGAAACGGAAGTTCAAGGAACTCGCACCTGGTCCCCACTGAATCTCCAAAGGAAGAGAGTGACAGGAAGATTGAAGGGGCATCCTTGTCTGCCTGTCCCTGTCCTTGGGTCCCCTTGGTCTCTACCCCCACTGCACTGCTGCTGCTGCAATGGAACCCATAGCTGGGCTAGCCAAAGATCTGGCCGCTGAAGCCCATGCTATGTTAAACTATCTCTGCTAAGTCTCCTGGAAGCCACAGGTCTGGGCTTGTGTCTTCAGCTCACAATGCAGATCTATGGCATTTCCTCACACTGAAACGGGACACACACCCACACTGATACCTCTATCCACAGATACCCACTTGCATGCAGAAGTGTAGGCTACACGAACCCACTCTGCGACAGTACACACCCATCAATTAGTACTGTTATCCCTCCACGTTCAGATACCGAAGTCCAAGAATTCTCAAGTCACATAAGTAATGTGGGGTAGTACACGTGTAGACTGTGCCAACCACCTCCTGCATGCTTTTAACCCCCTTCTACATTGTTTACAGAGCCTAGTCACATACTGTCTGGGAATAAAAACAATAAACAAATATATGTGGTCAATACAGTTGCATTCCACCCAAACATGTTCAATATTTGATAGCTGAATCTCTAAATGCAGAGTCAGAAAATTTGGAGTACCAATTTGATATCCAATACTCCTGTACCTATGTTCTGTGTGTAGGTGCTCAATCTCAATCTCTCTCTCTCTCTCTCTCTCTCTCTCTCTCTCTCTCTCTCTCTCTCTCTCTCCATATTATATACATGCTTCTTTAAGTACTTTGGATTTTCAAGCAATAGGCCAATTTTTGTCATTTATTTCTAATTTTGTTGTCCTATCTATTAAGGGATATAGCCTTGGTGTTGGAGAAACATTAGAGCACTTTAGAGGGTTCGCTCCTGTTCCAGAGGGTCAGCGTTCCATTCCTAGCACCCACATTGGGCAACTCACAACTGCTGGTAACTCCAGCTTCAAGGCATCTGGCCCCCTCTTCTGGCTTGCAAGGGTACCTTGTACACATACACATGAAAAAAATAAAAATACATCTTAAACAAATATGACTCTTCCTTTATTGACTCCTCATGAGCCAAGCATCACTTTAGGTGTTAAATATCTAAAGCTGAAAAGGCTTAGAAATTAAAGAAGCTGAGTTGACAACCTGACATAACAATGCTACAGTAACTTCCAGACACTATGTGTGCTGTGGGACAATGACTTTGTACACTATAAAGATTTGTCACATGTATTGGTTTAATAAAATGCTGATTGGCCAGTAGCCAGGCAGGAAGTATAGGTGGGGCTACTAGAACAGAAGAATTCTGGGAAGAAAGATTCAGTTTGTAGTCGTCACCCAGAGGCAGAGGAAGCAAGATGAGAATGCCTCACTGATAAAAGGTACCAAGCCACGTGGCTAACACAGACAAAAATTATGGGTTACTTTAAGGTGTAAGAGTTAATAAGAAGCCTGAGCAAATGGTCCAACTAGTTTATAATTAACATAGATCTCTGTGTATTTCTTTGGGATTGACCGGCTGAGGGACTGGGAGGGACAGAAACCTCAGTCAACATATGTGTGGGTCAATATTTAACATCTGTGTTTCTCTTCTTAGGTTGGTTTCCTTTTTGTTTCTATTACTCAAACCTGGATAGACAAAAACAAGAGCAACTTAATTGCTATTTTCATTTGCTTTTCTTGAATTATTAGTGTGGGTGAGCAGTTTGTTTACTTTGAGACAAGATGTCCTATAGCCCAGGCTATCTTCCAACTCTCTATGTAGCTGGGGATGACCCTGAACTCCTGCCAAGCACCAGAATTACAGGTGTTACCTCTCTAGGTTTAGACTTTTTTTTTTCTTTCAAGAAAGGGTTTCTCTGTGTAGCCCTGGCTGTCCTGGAATTCACTCTGCAGACCAGGCTGGCCGTGAACTCACAGAGATTCTCCTGCCTCTGCTTCCCAGTGCATGCTGAGATTAAAGACGTGCACCACCACTGCCCGGCTAGGTTTACACTCTTTGTTGATTACTTGTCTTTCTTTTTCCACTTGTCATTTCATTCTTTTGCCAGCTTTTCTGCTGGGATAACTGATGGTCTAATTCTTCAGCTCTTTAGGTAGAGATGGATCCCTCTGCACATACATTTTCGCCATCAACAAAGGTGGAAGACCGCTCACGGTGGCTGATATTTCTAAGCAGGGCAGGGCGATCTATTGATGAAATGCCATCCAAGGCCCACGAAGAGGCTTCCATGCTACCTGATGATGCTGTCACTCAAATGAAGTGCATACAAAGCAAAACTCACCACGACTCTGTGAAGGCAAAGCCAGGAGGGAGACAGACTCCCTGAGACCTGTCATCTTTCGTGTGTGTGTGTGCACATGAATATGTGTTTGTGAGTGTGTGAAAATTCAGATTCATGAAACTGTAGACAGAGGAGCCAACTCACAATTTCTAGCACGTGCCTCTGTAAAGATGTGTAGTCCTGGTCTTGGCCAGTTAAGACCATTTCCCAACATTGCTCAGAGGAACAACAAATTCCAGAGCCAGGGGAGGGATGGTACAAGGAAAGGAATCTGGATGTCACATTAGGTCAGACAGTAAGGACAAGTTCAGAAACTGGGGTATGTCAGTAGGCTAGGGCACCAGCTTGAAGGGGCTCCTAGGGGCCACGCCCAGAACTTCTGGGTGACTTTGTCACAAAGAAACTGAGGGATGAATTCTATGCCCTTAATAGGAATGCCTCAGTTCCACACGGGGAGTAGGTAGGCCTCTGCCGCTGCCATGAAGACACATCAGATAAGCACACACTTCTGCTTCTCTCGTGCTATTGATGCTGTTTAGCAAGGAGCAAGGGGAGGAGTTGATTGCATTTCTCCTGAATGCCAGTTACAAAAGACCAGAAAAGCCTATGGAAAGTTCCAGATTAGAAGATGCTAAAGAGACATGACAATTGAATGCAATCCCGGACCCTAGACTGAGGCACTAGGGGAACAGCCGTACGAAAGGACATAACTGGGTTAGCTGAGGAAAGTAGAAAGTGGCCTGAGAGCTGGTGACAGCGGCAGGAACAGACGATGAAGCTACTGAACTAGGAGGCGCCAAGACTGCCTGAAACGGGGGCCGGGGGTGGAGCCACGAGAGAGAGAGAGAGAGAGAGAGAGAGAGAGAGAGAGAGAGAGAGAGAGAGAGACTACACGATAAGCAAATAGGTTAAAGGCTCATGCATCTGGAATGAAAGCACATGGGTGTTCTTTGTACTGTTGATTTACACAACTTAGTTGAAATTATTACCAAAGCAAAAGTTTACAAAAAAAAAAAAAAAACAAAATCGGAATTCAAGGCTTGAATTTTTTTTTATTCATTTTTATTGAGCTCTATATTTTTCCTGCCTCTCCCCTCCCCTTCAACCCTCTCCCAAGGTCCCCATGCTCCTAATTTACTCAGGAGAGCTTGTCTTTTTCTACTTCCCATGTAGATTAGATCTATGTATGTCTCTCTTAGAATTTTTATTGCTGTCTAGGTTCTCTGGGATTGTGATTTGTAGGCTGGTTTTCTCTGCTTTATGTTTATAAACTACTTATGAGTGAGTACATGTGATAATTGTCTTTCTCTGTCTGGGTTACCTCACTCAAAATGATGTTTTCCAGCTCCATCCATTTGCAAGGCTTGAAATTTTAAACTATATGCAAGTATAATCATTAAGAAAAATAAAGTGAATGACAGTATTTGTAAAGAATGATGTCCACAGTCTACTGCCAAGCAGCAAAAGCAAACCTCTTAGTTGGATACCGAGAGCTGATCTTACAAACATCGCTTACTCTGGAGGACATGAGGCAGGGGGACCGTGAATGTAGTGCTAGACTGGGCAACACTGCAATTGTTGTTGTTATTGTTTGGTTGTTGTTTTTGCCCTATTGTTTCATTTCGTTTTGCTTTGTTTGAGACAGGATATGGTCATGTTAACCCTGGCTGACCTAGGATATGCTATGTACACAATGGAGACCACCAGGCTGGCCTCAAACGTGCAGGGATCCTTTTGTCTCTATCTCCCAAGCGCTGGGATTACAGCCATGCCCAAACATGTTCTTCAAAATAAACAAACAACAAAATGGGGAGTGCGGGGCTGAGGGGCAGTAGAGTGTGGTTAAGAGCAGAGACTACTCTTGCAGAACCTGTATCAGACAGATTATAATAGCCTGTAACTCCAGCCCCAAAGGACCTGGTGCCATTTTCTAAACTCCAAGAGCATCTTTGTTCACAAGCACAAAACATATATAGACACACAGATACAAACACACACATATATACATACATACATATATACACATAGACACACAATACACAGACACAATACAGAAACACATAGACACAGACACACACATACACATATGCACAAAACAGACACACATACACATATAAACATGCACATATACAATATACATACATATAAACACACACATAAAAACACACACAAACACACATATACAGTACACATAATTTGGGAGCTGGAGAGATGGCTCAGAGGTTAAGAGCACTGGCTGCTCTTCCAGAGGTCCTGAGTTCAATTACCAGCAACCACATGGTAGCTCACAACCATCTGTACTGAGATCTGGCGCCCTCCTCTGGCATGTGGGCATACATCGACAGAATGTTGTATACATAATAAATAAATAAATTAAAAAAAAACAATACACATAATTTAAAATTTAACACAAAAGTCAAACAATCGATTGAGATCCGGAGAGATGGCTCAGAAGTTAAGAGCACTGTCTGATCCTTTAGAGGACCTGGGTTTGATTCCCAGTACCTACATGGTAACACACAACCATATATAACTCCAGTTCTAGGGGAACTGCACCGTCCTCTGACTTCCGTAGGAACCAGACACATATGTAGTCCACATATATACATGCAAGCACTCACCAACACTCATATTTTATTTTTAAAAATAAAAACATCTTTCAAAAATTGCTTAGTATGTAGTGTGATTCTATTTTTGTCTTTACAGTACTAGTCTGTGCCAAATGTAGCAAGCACACTGTAATCGCAGCACTTGGGAGGCAGGGCAGAGGAGTGTCAGGCTTGAGGTCTGCCTTGGCTGCATACAGAGTGACACTTTTCCTCGGATAATAAAATAGGAATTAGGCTGTATGGCAAGAGCAAAGTCTACTTGATAGCTGTAAACAATGGCCGTGTCTATACTCAGAGGAGCTTCTAGGCAGTGGACCCCTTTCAACATCACCTCTTCCCTGTCTAGTCATGATTATTTGATTTTTAAATTTTTTAAAAAATTATTTATTTATTAGTTTATTATGTATTCAGTGTTCTGCTTGCATGTATCCCTGAAGGCCAGAAGAGGGCACCAGATCAGATGGTTGTGAGCCACCATGTGGTTGCTGGGAATTGAACTCAGGACCTCTGGAAGGACAACAGCCAGTGCTCTTAACCTCTGAGCCATCTCTCCAGCCCAAAAATTTTATTTATTTTGGGTCTTTCAAGACAGTGTGTCTCTGTGTAGCCCTCACTGTCCTGGAACTCGCTCTGTAGACCAGGCTGTCTTTGAATTCACAGGGCTCCTCCTGCGTCTGCCTCCTGGGAGCTGGGACTAAAGGCGTGTACCACCACTGTCCGGCTTTTTGTTTTTAATTATGTGTAGAAGTATCTGCATCTGCATTGTGGGTATGTGCACATGAGTGCAGTGCCCACGGAGGCCAAAAGAGAACCCAGAGTCCATGTGCTCTGAGCCATGCAGTGTGGGCGCTGGAAAGGGACCCCAAGACCTCTACAAGTTCATACGCTTTTAACCACTGCGCCCAACTGATGGGATTAAAATTGTGTGCCACCACTGCCTGGCTTGTTTTTGCTTTTAAAACTTGCTTTAGGAAAATATATGAGACTTCAACATCTTGGGTTTTGAGTCTTCTGGATTCATAACTTGTTTGGCCTTGGATTTCTTTAGGTAATGAAATGGTGGTAGCACTGTGATCTTTGTCCAACAGATTGGGATAAACGGGGTCTGCCGGAGACCCTGGAAATAGACTGATTTTGCATCGATTTGTAAATTTTCTTCCTTGTAATTTCCGGTTGTCTGCATGCACAGCTCTTTGAATTCTCCTTTGAATTGGCTGTGACAACTGACTGGTTTCCTCATTAATTAGTTAATTTAAAAAATGCTAAACATATGTTAAGTCTTGATTGTCAAAAATATGCTTTCACACGATTGTTACTTTCTGTCACTAAAGGTAAAAGTAATAAACATTTTGTAAGGAATATTTCTGAGACTGGATCCTTCTCCCTCCAGCATGGTGCTCCTGTAACCCTTCACAGAACGACTAGGTGTGGATGGACACCCCCAGAGTAACTCTGCAGGAACCCCACCCTAGCCCTCAGAGCCTCAGTGCCAAGTCTGGCACAGAGGACAAACCATCACCCTCAGAGAAGCAGGTGGCTTCTGACTGGGCCTTCCAAAGGACTCTTTTGTCTTCTGAATTTTCAGACATTCAGAAACAAATGTCAATCAGAAGTCATGAAGGCAGCAGTCAATGCTACACTGATGGAGGTGGGTCTTGTATCTTATCTGTTGCTTTCATTGGTTAATAATAAAGAAACTGCCTCGGCCCTCATAGGACAGAAAATTAGGTAGGTGGAGTAAACAGAAGAGAATGCTGGGAAAAAGAAGCTTAGTCAGGAGTCACCATGATTCTCCAGCTCCAGACAGACGCAGGTTAAGATCCTCCCTGGTAAGCCAGCTCGTGGGCTACACAGAATATTAGAAATGGGTTGGAACAATATGTAAGAGCTAGCCAATAAGAGGCTACAGATAATGGGCCAGGCAGTGTTTGAAAGAATACAGTTTCCATGTAATTATTTCGGGCATAAGCTAGCCATGCGGGTGGCCAGGTGCCGGGGACGCAGCCCGCAGCTCCTATCACTACACTACACAGAATGTGGAACACATGACCATCTTCCTGTGAATTCATTGAACGGTACAGCTGTAGACACACACAAGCTATCTGTTCTGGCCAGGAGTCTGGTAATGACTCAGTCCAGAGAGCATGCAACCCTCACTGAGCTGTCTGGATTTGAGGTGTGCAATATGCCACCAACGCCCACTTTCCCTCCTGACAGCCACTGGTGGCCACTGGGAAAGTGGCTTCTAGCTTGTATATTTATTTTGTATTCAGACACCTGCCTAAGCAACACCATTTTTATGATGGGAAATTCTAAGAAAATCCCATTTTGCCTTGTTTTCTTGCCTGCCTCCCATAGTAAGTACAGTGAACTTCTTTCCTAATCTTTTGCATCAGCATGGCAGCTCCCCCTCCTCCCGTACTTCTTACTTCCTATCCTATTAAGAAGGTGGCCCACCCACCACAGTACTGCCACATGACTTTGAGTCTTTTTTCAGTACTTGGAAATAGCCCAGGACGTCATGCATGCAAGGCAGGCACTCTACCCCTGAGCCCCAGGCTATTTTTTAATTGGGTTTTCATCATAAATGCAAAGACATGTTAAGAGAGAAAAATAACTTAAAAATATAGGTAAGCCAAGAGAGAAGTGCCACACTTGGTATTAAGGCCAACATTATTTCAGCTCCTTAGCATATACCCCTTTAATGATCCTAAGTACGATTTTAAGGTTTTATTAGGAAATTATTCTTTAAAAAATTTATTTTTAGCCAGGCGTGTCCATGGTGGCACATACCTTTAATTCCAGCACTTATCAGGCAGGTGGGTCTCTGTAAGTTCTAGGCCAGCCTGGTCTACAAAGCAGATACCAGGACTGTAGACAGAGAAACCCTGTCTTGAAAAGTTAAATCAAAAAAGAAAACAAAAAATTTTAAGTGTGCGTGTATACATGTGCATGCAGGTGACTACAGAATCTAGAAGAGGGTATTGGATCTTCTGGAGCTGGAGTTATGGGTGTTTATGAGCTGCCCGAGGTGGGTGCTGGGAACCAAATTCAGGTCCTCTAAGAGAGCAGAACATGCACGTAACCACGGAGCCGTCTCTCCAGCCGTGGAAAATGTTACTAATACTCCTATACATTAACAACAAACACAGTGTCTCAGCAACTGTACACCCTCCCAGAAGACTTCTCCAGACACTGCCGCCACCGCCAGTCACAGTGAGGAAACTAAGAATAGAAGGACTGTCCCATAATGCTAAGGCCATGCCGCCTGCTGATCAATAGCCATCAAGACTTGGCAAAACCCACTCTCATATGTCCAAACTCAAGCTCTTACCTAACCCATCTCCCAATCCAGATGTTTTTGTGAACATGATTTAAAAGCTAAACTGGAATCCTCCTGGACGTATAATTTTGTTATCAGCGTTTACACTTAATGCATTATTTACATCTTTCGATGTCATTTATTATTCTTCCACAAATTTAATGGCTGCATAGTGTTTCATTATATGGGTATGTTTTATTTATTTTTAAATGGCTTCATACCAAAACAAGAAATAAAACTGGCTGTAAAATATCCAAACAACACAAAGGAATATAAAGTAGAACATTCAAATTCCCTTCCCCTTCCCAGAGCAAACTGCCACTAACAGTGGGATGTGTTTGCCTGCGGTGGGATTTATTGGTTTTCTTTAGAATGCAGGCACACTGATTGACTGCTTGCTTTTCGCTCAGAATGGATCATGAACATCATTCTAAATCTGTACATCTCCATTAAAGCCCAAGAATCAAGAATTCACATTTAAAAGAAATCAAGTTTAGCACTTGGCTTGAATAAATGGTAGCAGAGTTGGAATGTTTGGGGGAGGGGTGTTGGAAAACGAGAGGAACAAGTTTTAATGGCACCAAGGTCAAAAATTCTATTTTGGACATATCAAGTCTGATGCCTGGGAAATCCTCACAGCCTTAGAGAAAGTGAAGTCTGGGGTGCCATGAATTAGATATAAAAATGAAGTCATCTACATGGAGTGGACGGTGTGACAAGGACCCCTGCTGCTCTAGAAAGGGATGTGTTCGTCTGCACATTCCAGTCCCCTCTTCTCTGCTGTCGAGTGTCATCTGCCACGGCTCCTGACCATGTTCTGCGAGTGTCTGCACACAAACACAGGACTTCTACAACAATGGCACTGTGATTCAGTCTTTTCATTGAGGAAATATCTAGAAACCTCTGAAATGAGTGAAGGGCAGAGGGAAGAGGACAGGCTTACTTCCCCTCAGCTGCGTTTCAGTCCAGTGGCTGACGTCCTCAATCCAGACTTCAAGGGCCGTTTCTCCAGAGAATGAAGTTCAGTCCCTTGCCAGGAGACTGGGTGCAGTACTTCCGTGGCTATACAGGGGCAGGAACTCTTTCCTGCTTCCGGCTCACTGTCCTGGCTCTGTCTGACGGCACATGTATGCATGTTTGGGCTTGGGGGCTTCCATCTAAGTCTCTGTGAAGGGTATGGGGCAAAGCCTTTTGCATTAGCATTCAGGAGACAAATGAACCGACTCTCATTGCCTTGAACCTCCTCCCCCATCAATCTTTCCAGCACAATGACGTTTGGGGAGGAACTAATCACACGTGGTCGAGAGTCCTCACTCAATTTCAAGATTCATTTCTTTAAAAAAATAAAAAATCCTAGTGGTGCATGTTTATTTGGTTTTTATATCATTTTTCATTGTAGCCTGGAAAGGCATTTTCTTCATATTTCAGTATAGCCAACTTTACGTAATTTCCAAGTCATAATCCAACAAAAACAGGTTTGTCCTCACTAGGGTGAAAGACTGATGCGTTCCTGCTCATTAGAAGTTCTCAAAACCCTCCAACTCTTTTCTTCTTTTTTAAAGGGGTTTTGTTTGTTTGTTTGTTCTGGGCTTATGTGCACCCCTGTAGACCCCATGTGTTCAACTCAAGGTTATTACACATCAAAGATGGGATCCCAAATGCCAACAGATGCTGGGCAGACACCCAGGGATGTAAGAAACTCATTCAACAGGTATGGCTGAAGCAGTGTCAGACAAGTTCACTTCCAGCTCAGGAGGCTCTGACTCTGAGGAATCCACGTTGGTCCTCGCAAGCACGGGATGCTTGGGGACAGGCAGACTTCACTCACTGGCAACCCTGGCAGAGCTCTTCCTCTTCCTACTATCTTCTTCCCCAGGCTGCTGTGGACTGGCAGGGCTTGCCCTGGAGGAGCCTCTGCAGCGGCAGCTACTTGCGCCCCCAGGAGTCAATGGCACCACAGGCACTCGGGGGTAAGGAAGGCCTGTAAGAGCTTGGCTGCTCTGCTCCCAGCACAGGCTTTCGGCAGAGAGGAGGGGTGATCCCAGGTCACCGAGTTAGGGGTCATGACTGGAACACACTATTAGCACAAGCTTCAGAGTTACCCATAGGAAACAATCCATGACACAGCCAAATAAGAGGCGAGGCAGGCTTAAAATAGCTAAATAAATCTTTAATATTTCTAATTGCAAATGTACAGAAATTGCACAGCCACACGGAGTCTTCAAACACCAACAAGTTCTCTGTACATTATTACATGGTTAAAAGTCACGGTTGGAGGGAAGGGCTCCAGCCAACTCTGACGTTTGCATTTTTTCCTTTTCACATACTTACAAAAGGGGAGGTGGGTACAGTGGGGGACAGGGGTAGCCTTGTGGCCAAGTATATAGAAAAGAGGGGCTGGTTCCCTGGACAGTCTGGCTCCCAGATGTATGGGTATGAGGGAGTGGTTACCCTCAGACAGGTGCTGGGGTACACGGGAGCTCTGGCCCTGGTCCCTACCCCCACTGCTGGGTAGTCAGAGGTCTTCGCTCCAAGGAAGTTTGGCAGTTTCCTTAATCCTGAACATACAAGTTGAACAAAAAGGTCAGTTGTCTGTGTCGGCAGGGGAGGGGCAGCTCTCTCCAGCAGAGCCTGGGTGTCAGTGGTCAGGGTCTTCCCAGAGCAGGGACCATCCTTCCCTTGGGGCCTCTGCAGCCCTTGCTGTAGGCAGAGCTTAGCCCCAAGGTTATGGGCAGGAGGATGCTGTACTGGCCCCATTGGGGCATGTGCCCCCATCAACCTCTCCCACCCCCCAACAGCATGCTGCAAAGCCAACAGATCAACGCCCCAGGCAGGAAAAAGACAGACACCTAGACTGCAAAGCTCACCGTCCTGCCCAGCACCGTTCTCTAGGCTACAGTGTCAACCGTGAGAGCAGCGGTCCCGGCCAGCCCTCGCAGCACCAGGACTAAAGGACTATGTACATCCCTTGGGTGAAATAGTTCCATTACAGTCAAACACCAAGAACATTTACAAAAATCGGCAGACTTGCAGTTAAGATAAAAATCTGTGGAGAGTCTGTACACTTTTACAGTTTTTGCACTAGGTAAATAAGGCTCTCGGCCTGAGAGCTAACAACCCCACCAGAGGGGCCATTGCATCTGGCCCTGCGCCCTCCTGTCCAGGCCTGGGGACCTCCCCATATTGCTAGGAGGCGCTCAGACAGAGGTCACTTTATGAGGCATGGGCGAGAGTATGGGTGGGGAAGAAAACAGGGCTTCCTGGGCAGTGGAAGGGCAAGACCCAGGCCAGGCCCTGCCCAAGAGGCCACCCTGGCTGAAATGCACAGGCGTGCAGGGGTGTGGACAGGAAGGGGCAGTGGCAGGACTTCAGCCCCGCCTCCTTCCTTCCTGAGGTCTCTGACCCTTGATAGCCAAGCCCTCTCTCCCAGCATTTGTCTGTAGCCTAACTGGGTTGTAGGTTATATCTGCCCTTGCCTGTCCACAGACTGAGGATGGGGTGCAGCATGGCGGGCCACACCTCTAGATTTCCACCCTTCCTAACGAGGACTCTAGGAGCACAAGTGCAGCTTGCCTAGCCCCATTCCACTGTCTGGGCAAAGGCCCCAGCTCCTGCCCTAGGTGACTCAGAACCAGGGCTTGGAATCTAGGGTGGGAACAGATGAGGACCCAGGAGAGACCCGAGCTCCTGCCCATCTCTGACCCACAATGGGGGGAGGGACAGATATGCTACGAACAGCCTAGAGCTGGGAAAACCAGCCCCAGCTGTGGGGTATGCCCCTCCCTGCCTGCAGTGCCTGGGTCCTTGGCTGGGGCTGGGAGGGTGAGGAGAGGCGACTGCACACACAGGGCCTGGTGCAGGCTGCTGCTGTCTTGGAGAGGGAGCAAGTCTAACATCCTCCAGGGCCGCTATTTCCCATGCAGTGCGCACGCTCAATTTAAAAGGCCCCTGTGTTCCAGCAAGCGAGCAAGCGGGCTTTTGTTTCTAATGCATACTGTGAAAGGAAAAAAAATCACAGTTATCCACCTTCTCAGGGCCTTGCAGGCATTAGACTTCTTCTTTTAAACCATCAGAGAAATGAGATCACTTTTGCAGGATGAGCACCAATGGCCACTCCCCACAGGACCACTGTGCTGGGATGCACTGGGACCCTGGAGAAGGCAGCTACAATGCATGGTGCAACCTGGTCACCTCTGCCCAGCTCTCTGGCTTCTGGGAATCCCAAGAGCATGAGCCAGGCCCATATGTGAAGTGTGGGAAGCTGTGGAACCCACAGGTATGCGGGAGGGCACCACAGAGAAAGTGCAATGCTCACTGTCTGTTTGGCAATGCGATAAGAAAGGGAAGGAGATGGAATATGGCGAGACTGGGCCAGGCACAGGAGCGAGGTGACTCCAGTTCTGTGTGGACAGGAAGTGTCCCTTGATGGGCTGCATGCAATGGCAGGGGCTCAGGGCAGAGATGAGCAGGGGCCACAGAATCTCTCTGTGCCTACCAGTCAACCATTCCATTAGGTCCCAGGAGTGACCCCTAGATCATACTTGAGCCCTTTCCAAGTAGCTCCCTCCCTGGCAAAGGGTAAGGGGTACATGCACTTGGCTGGTCGAGGAAGAAAAGGTAACACATACCAATTCAACAACCAACAGACACATTTGGCAGGCCTCCCTCCAGGTTGTCCCCACTCCCCAGCGGGCAGTCTCTGCTGCTCTACCCAAGCCCGCTGTTCAGGTGGGCGAAGAAAAGGGGGCACTGTGCGCTCAGGCTCATACTCCATCAGTCTTGTGTCCCCCACTGCGGGCGAGTCTGCAACTGTGGGGAGCCTCCCGACCGAGACCGAGACCCTGCCCCGGGCCACACAGTCCCCCTCTCCTCAGGCAGTTAACAATTGCTGCTGTTTCTGAACTCGCCGTTCTCAGTAATCTGCAATTTGGTGGGGTTGGTGGGGGAGACGCCGTTACGGGCTTGCATGCTGTACCTCTCTTTCAGCTGTGTGAGAGCGCTCATGAGGCGGGCGTTGGCAGCATCCAGCGAGGCGATGCGCTTTTCCTGTGGGCAAAGAGGGCATCAGTAGGGCATAGGATGGGATCTAGACTGCAGAGAGGACCATGCTAGGCAAGAGAAACAAGAAGGACTTGGTTGGAAGCCAAATGTGGAAAAAGCCTCAGGCTGTGGAGTGGCCGGCTCCATGTGGGAAAGGTTCTGTCTGGAGTTACAGTGGCCACCTGAGGCTCAGAGGCAGGAGCCCATGTGTCCATGCATGCGAGACACCCAGAGTTCCTAATTCCTAGGCTGCATAGTTTACAGTCTAACCAAACCTGCCAATTCTTGGGGGCATTTGGAAGAAAGGGACACAGGCTTGAGTGAATGGACTTGTGGGGCAGAGTCCCCCTCCCTAGCCTGCTCTCACCTCCCCGACTCCCAGAAAGTCCAGGTAGTCAGTATCCTCAGGGACACTGTGGCTCCTGGCGCCTGGCTTTTACAATGAGGTGTAACCGAGAAGCCAGCTATCCCCACCCCCGACAGCTCTCTAACACTGTGGCCAGAGCCCACCTGGGCATCAATGATCTTCTGTTTGGAGTCTACAGCCGCTTGCATCTCGGCATGGTCCTTCTTCAGCTCCTCTTCCACAGACATCAACCTGGGGCCAGAGAACAAAATGAGTGGTGACCCCTCCTGTCCCCCAGCACAGACACGACTCCCCACCTCTAGCTCTGCTCTTTGGGGCTAGCCCTGTTCCAGTGCACTTCCAGGACACAATGAATGCCATGCCACAGGATCTGTAGGATGGAATACAACAAAGGCCCTGGAAGGCTCTAGACCCTCTTCCGTCATATTTACTGAGGTGGTGTGGGCCTTGAGAAGGGAAGCTCCACTTTCTCCCTTTAGGGGCTCAGAGCACTGGGAACACCACACCAGGCCTATAACTGCAGACTCTACAGCTGCTGCTGAGGGGGACAGCTCACACCCGCGGATGCTGGCAGCCCCCTGAGATTAGGGTGATGGGGGAATTCAGCAGGATCGAAGTGGAGAATCTATAGGACAGTCAAGTCTCTGCAAGAATTCTAATTCTACCCTGTGAGCAGGTAAGCAAACAGTAGGCAGGGCAGGGGTTGTGAAAGAGTCTCAACCCTGGGAATGGGTCCACCAGCTAGATTCTGGGAAAGATGGGCTACGTGGGACACTGTGAAGAATTCTGGGCAGGCACCTGCATGCATGATACAGCCCAATGAGGTCAAGTCCGAAGGTCTGAAAGTGCTACCCTAGCAAAGCTCCAAAACGAACCTGCAAGGATACAGCCGATTCCTGGCAGTGCCACTCTGTTCCAGAACAGATCCCACACAAGCAACAAGCACAAACCTCGACCACCGACCCCTGCGACTCACAATGCCTGGCATCCCACCAAAGCAGCCAAGGATACAGAGATATAAGAAGATAAAATCTATAACCAGGAGAAATGGGTGAGAAGACGCAGATGGCAGACGACAGAAGAGTAAGACAGCCACTACACAAACATCCCACATGCCCAGGGAAGACTTGAACTGTAACAAAACTAGAGAAGAAAACTACAAACTCAAGTAGAAAGGACTACAGCAGGGGCCACGGAAGCAGGGGTATGCCATTTCAGACCACACAGGAAGCATCTCATGTCAGTCATGCCTACGACCCAGGCCTGTACTCCATCTATCTGGGAGATGGAGGCAGGATGAACACAGCAAGTTCAATACCTGCCTGGGCTGCAGAGCACGTCAAGAAGAGTCCAGGAAATTTACTGAGAGTTTGTCTCAAGGAAAAAGGTTGGGGTTTAACTCGGGGCAGAGAACTGTCTAGCCTGAACAAGGCCCTGGGTTCAATCCCCATGCAGTAATATAAAAATGTATATAAAACAAAACCCAGGGAACGATGGAAAAAGAAAACCGTGGAGCTGTACAGATGGCTCAGTGGATTATCAGCACCTGTTCCTGCAGAGGACCTGAGTTCAGCTGCCAGTCCCCACAGGGCAGGTCACAGCACCTTAACTCCAGGAGACCCAATACCTTCAGCTGACCTCCTTGGGTAGCAGACACAGAAAGCATGCAGGTGAATCACATAAAATAAAATAAAATAAAATAAAATAAAATAAAATAAAAGGGGGGGGGCTGCTGGTGGTGGCACACGCTTTTAATCCCAGCACTCAGGAAGCAGAGGCAGGCAGATCTCAGAGAGCTTAAGGCCAGCCTGGTCTACACATTAGTTCCAGGACAGCCAGGACTGTTACACAAAGAAACCCTGTCTCACAAAAACCAAAACCAAAAAAAACCAACCAAACAAACAAACAAAAAAAAAAAGGGTGGGGTGGGGATTTAGCCCCTGGGTTTGGTCCTCAGCTCCAAAAATTAAAGAGAGAGGAGAGAGAGTGAGCACGAGCAAGCATCAATGAAATGGGGCAGGGCGGGAGTCAGAGAAAGGAAATAGGAAGCAGGGCCATCCACCTACAGATCTAAGAATAGCAACACAAAGAAAACCATACCAGGCATGTTATAGCCAGACTGTAAAATCAAATTGTTGACATTTAATGAAAATAATATTGGGAGGATCAGGTGGCTCGGGATAAATGCACTGGCACACAAGCTTAAGGGCTGAGCTAAATCTCCAGAACCCACAGTCAATAGAAGTCCACTGCCCACCCCCACAGACACACCCACCCACTCACACACAGACCCACACCATATAATACTTACGTATCCCCTATATATGCCTACATTAATATACCCACATACCTAAATGTACACCAACACACACCTACACACAGCACACATACCACCTACACACACACCATGGCACAAATGTGACACGCACATACATGCCCCATCCCAATAGTAAATACATTTTAAAATTTGTTACTGTTAAGGATCCACCCTAAGGCCTGTTCATGCCAGGCAAGCATTCTGACAATGAACATGGCTCTAGCCAAGAGAAGTACCTTAAAAACAACTAGAAGGGAAAAGACCAAGATGATAGGACGATGTTCCCCTCCTCCAGTAAACCTTCACGTCACACGGCTCTGTTGAAACAGCAGTTCAAACACAGCAGCAGTATCATTAGTACTACTACTGTAGCTGAGAAGCCTGGCACACTTAATATCTGCCCTCTGAGGAAAACTTGTCAACAGATACCCAAAGCATCGGGGAGATGAAGTATGGAAGCCAACAAGGGAGGAGCTATGGAATAAAAGATAGAGTCCAAGGAAGGCAAGAAGAGACAAAGAGATGCTTCTGTCCCAAACAGAAAACCTGCCAAGAGGCAACGGTGCTTAAAAAGAATTACATTAAAAATATATGGCTTAAACACTCCAATTAAAAGGCAGAAATTGTTAGATAATAAACAGGTCCAACAATAAGAAACCTATCAAATAAGCTTTAAGCACAAAGATTGGTGTTACAGTCTGGAAGTTTGTGCCCACACCCAATTGTGTCCAGCTGTCCTCTGAGAGGTGACTGTGTCATGATACTTTTACCAAAGAAGCTGGAGGGAGTTTGCTTCTAGGGACATAGCACCAAGGTATGAAGGAGAGTTACACTGACTCACCAGACACCTTGATCTCGGACACAGAAACATTCAGAACTGTAAACAGTAAATTCTTCTTGTGTATAACCACCCAGTGGAGGTATATTGTTATAGAAGAGAAAATGGACTAAACAATGGTTTGAAAATATATAGACAGGATATACCATGATATACCATGCTAACCCCAGTTAAAGAAAGTTACAGTGGCTACATTAGATATACCACGGGAAAAGATTATAAAAAGAAAGTGCATTTTGGCCGGGTGGAGGTAGCACACACCTTTAATCCCAGCACTTGGGCGGCAGAGGCAGGTGGATTTCTGGGAGTTAGAGGCCAGCCTCATCTACAAAACTAGTTCTAGGACAGCCAAGGGCTATAGAAAGAAACCCTGTCTTGAAAAACCAACCAATCAACCAACTAACCACACAAACAACAAAAACCCATAAAAGTCAGTTTGTTAGCAGTGCATAATAATCCTAAAAGAATACCCATGTAAGACCACAGAGTGTCAATAACACAAAAACCAACAGAAGAATCCGGATAGCTCAATATTGCTTCCTCAGAAACCCAGAGAACACAAGCACGTAGACAAAAGAGCAGCAGGGCCACATGGGACCAAAGAAGGAGAGACAGCTAGGCGCCAAGGAAGCCACGTGCAGACAGGATGTGCCATGCTGAGCAGGTGTCCAGCACCTAGGCTCGCTCTGCTCATCATTTGTAGCTGTCAGAAGCACAGCACAGAAAACAAACACTAGGAGGGCAGCACAGGTGATCCAGGAAGGACTTAGGCTGTGGACAAAACAAGGTGAAGGGGGAGTTCCCTGCCTACCTCACACCTGCTCAGTCCGAGGTCTCAACAAATCACAAGGCTATAAACACATACTCCTTCCACCTGGTGTTACTGTGAGGTAGGATACACCAAGGACTGTACACACACCCTGTCCCTGGGCAGAGACAACGGGAAGAGAGCTAGCTACTGGAACCAACTGACTGCAGAAAATCTTTAGACAAGCCAGGGCACTAGAGACCCGATAGACCCCAAGCTGGCACAGCCACCCTTCTTCCCCACCCAAACTGTTCCCCTACTGACAGGGGACACCACCCAGGTGTGCTGTCCTTCTCCCTGACTTCAATAGCTTTCTCACAGTGTCTTGCTTAGCATCTTAAACCCGGTTGTCAAATTTCTCCTAGAGCTTGACAGGAAGACCAGCTTCTTACAGGTGCCTCAGACCCTCAAGTTCCACCCCGCCCTGTGGTCCCTCCTGCCCTCAGAGGCCTCTGTGGACCCGTAGGAGGCCACCTCACCTGCTGATGATGCCCTTCATCTGGATGTCCTTGTCCTCCTGCTGCCGCCGCAGCCGCTCCTCACCCTCTTCTAACCGCGCCTGGTACTCCAGAACCAGCTTTTGCGTCGTCTCCTCCTGGCACTTGAACAGGGTCTCATATTCCTCCAGCTTCTTGGTGGAGATTCGCAGCTTGTCCTGCAGCACTGCCAGGTCCTGCCAGAAGGGCAGCAAGCCAAGGGCCAGCACCCAAGACAGAGAGCATAGCCTCATCAGCCAGAGCAGGGTAGGAATGAGTCCAACAGTGAACAGCCGGCCCAATCCTGTGGCTGCCCAAGGTCTGTCTCCTCTTCTCCCAGTCCAAACTGGGCAGTCAGGAGGAGGGTGAAGATTCAACCCAAATCTCAAAGTTTGAACTTTTCTTTTTGTTTTGTTTTTGTTTTTCAAGTATAGGTTTGATGCCTGTCCTGGAACTAGCTCTTGTAGACCAGGCCGGTCTCAAACTTACAGAGATCCATCTGCCTCTGCCTCCAGAGTGCTGGGATTAAAGGAGTGCAACACCACCTGGCTGAACTTTGTTTTTTAAATCGCTTTTTAGATTTATTTTTTTAATGCATGAGTGTTTTGCCTGTACGTGGGTATATGCATCACTTATAGCCCTGAGAAGTTTAGAAGAGAGTGTCAGATTCCTGGGACTGGAGTTCCAGACAGCTGTGAGCCACCATGTGGGTGCTGGGAACTGAACCAGAGTCCTCTGTAACTGCTGAGCCATCTCTCCAGTCCTGTGACCTTTTTATAAGAAACCCTGAGGTAAATGAAGATACCTGACAGTGCCCTGAGAGGTAGATGGCAACAGAGGAGGGACAGCAAGACTCAGACAAGTCCCATGAGAAGCAACTGCCCTTGGGGCTGGAGAGGTTAAGAGCATTGCCTGCTCTTCCAAAGGTCCTGAGTTCAATTCCCAGCAACCACATGGTGGCTCGCAACCATCTGTAATGGGGTCTGGTGCCNATTCCCAGCAACCACATGGTGGCTCGCAACCATCTGTAATGGGGTCTGGTGCCGTCTTCTGGCCATACACACAGACAGAATATTGTATACATAATAAATAAATAAATATTTTAAAAAGAAAAGAGAAGCAACTGCCCAGCAAGATGAGATCCCAGCCTCTACCTGATCAGACCACCACAGGAATGAGATGGTAGTGCAGACAGGAGAGAACAAGGAAGAGGGGGAAGGCAAAACAAGGTATCCTGGGCTCTCCAGATGTGACTCAGCCTCTGGGGAGAAGGGAGGAAGCAGGGAGCCTGCAGGGAGGTGAGGCCTCCTTGCTCTCCTGACCATGGCTCTGGGAACACCATGTCCCATGTCCCCAGATTCCTTTCACATACTGGGGGAAAGCAGGTGGGTGCAGTGAACCAACGGGGTGGTGGCAGATAGCAAATGCAGCATGGAGATGAACTCCCTTGAGGGGGGCACGGGAACAGAGAACACTGCCACCCTGAAAAAGGGCTCCTGCGCATGAGGCTGCAATAGGCTGTCCTAGAATTAAAGGGCCGAGGGTTCTCGATACCAAGAGAATAGCAAGGGAAGCATCTGCCTGTAGGGTCCTACTCTGGCTCCCCCATCTACCTGGAGCTTGGTATCCAGGGAAAGGTAAGGCCCGCTCATGAGTCCAGGGAGGTGCCATGACTACTAAAGACTTGGGTGGGTAGTCAAGGCACGCCACCGCCCCTGAAACGCTAGATACACGGTGGGGTGAGATCCAGAACTTCCACAACTTAAATTTTCCCTGGGTGAAAGAGCACATCCCATTGGCAACGTAGCCTTATCCCTTATCTTGGTAACTCCCTAAGCCCTAGGTAGGCCTAAATCAAAAGGAAAGAACTTGTGTGTGTGGATCTCATAGCAGTCATGGGATCCCTGCCTCTGGCTCCTCGTTTCCAAGGCTCCCCAAGAGTCTCTAGCAGCTCCTTAAATGCCCAGTTGCAAGAGGCCTTCTTCAAGTTCTGACCCCCATGTCCCAAGACTGCACAATGCCCTCTCTCCAGTAACTATGTGCAGCCTGTAATGGAAACACTCTTGCTGCTTTCCTCCCAGCTGTGACTCCGTCTCTGCAGAGACGGACGGTGACAGGAGCAAGCACTGTCACCCCACTAAGGCTCTCTCAAGACCCCGTCCCCTCGTACTGGTGCAGGCAGCCCGCCCTCCACCCAGCCCAGCTTTACCTTTTCTGCTTGGCTGAGCTCCTCCTTACTCCTTAGCCTATCCCTGTGGGGGGGATCTGGGCCCAGGCCCTCGTCTTCTAACAACTGCGCGTTCATGGTCAAAAGCCAAGCGGCTGTGCGGTCCAGGGCATTGGGGCTCACGGGTGAAGGGCCCTACAATAAAACACAGCTGTGAGGGGCTGTGAGAGGCAGAGACGGTCACTAGGGAGTCACAGGTGGGGAGAGGACCTCAAGTTGCCCAAGTACTTTCTCAAGGACATCAACCTTTAGACAGCAGCCAGAGCCAGCCAAAAGCCCAGGTGGGCTCAGAGCACTGTATTCTGTTACCATCAGCTTGGCTGAGGGGTGGTCAACCTACTGCACAATAATCTGTCTTGTTGAAGCCCTTGGGTGGAAGGGATGGGCCACCTTCCTGATACTTACGTTCAGGGGTAGGTTCAGTCTGTGAGTGCTTCGGGAACCAGGGCCAGAGAGACAGGTAGGCTTGGGGTTTGGGCAAGAACTTTACTAGGCATGGACGAAAAAACAGAAACATGCCTTATTTCCTGACTCAGCCTAACCCTGGGGAACTGGTGAAGGAGCCTGGCATTCCTTAAAGCCTTATAGGTCCCGACTGTCAGAAAAAGGAGTGCATACGGTGGGTGGGCCAGGGAATGCGGCGGGACAGCCCCATCGGCATGGGATGACAGCTGGGTGCAAGTGAGGTGAAATGACCGAGGAAGAGCATGGCGTGCATGGCTGCTGGCTGACCAGGAGGCCCGCCCACAGTGCTGACCTGCTTGTGCACAGCGCGGGGCTTCAGCTCTGGGCTGTCTCCCTTGGAGGAGGAGGACTGTTGTCGCAGCCGGGTGCCAGGGCCAGCCCAGTCAGGTGATGCTGACGCCAGGGTTCCACTCGAGGGCCGTGGGTACTGTAGGGTGCTCAGCAAGGTAGGAGGTGTTCTGCCCCGGGGGGCAGGAGGTGGTGGCGGTGGTGGTGGCGGCGGCTGGTCAATCCTTCGCTGGGGACCAGCACTGTTTTGCCTTGGCACTGTGGGCTGCCCACCCTTCTCAGTCAGTGACATCTGCCGCCGTGCCAGCTCACCAGGCCGCCTCACCAGCTCTTCGGCAGTAGTGCTGAAGCTTCCCAGTTTGGCAGCAGCTGCCAACTCCTCACTGTTGCTGTGAGAGCTCAGGGAGCTGTGGCCCTCAGAGCCTGAGTCACCAAGGCCACGGGGTGACAGCGGCAGACCAGCCGCCATCTGGTATACAGGATTCTGGAAGGAGAGTGGGGCCAGCAACTGGGGCCGGCCTGGTGCACCCTCAGAGGTGCCTGGTGTGGTCGGTGTTGGCACTGCCCGCCGCACTGTGGCCAACCCTGCGAGACTCACTGGGGCTGCCCGGGCTGGCCACCCAGTCACCAGCTGAGTTGCAGGCACTTGCCCATCAGCAGGTAGGGCGTCGGGGCCCACTGGGGAACCTGCCTCCCCATCCAGTGTACGGGCATCCTGGAGGTCTACCATGGACAGGCTCTTGCTGCCGTTGGCCATCTGCAGGTCAGGCTCATTAGCTTCTGAGTAGCTCGAGCTGCGGGCAGGTGAGGGCTGGACCCCGGAGGACCTTGTGACAAAAAACAAGTCCTTGTTTTCGGGGGTTGGAGACGGTAACCGGGTGAAATCTATCAGACTGCAGGGAGACAAGCACACAGGGAAAGAAGGGAAGAACCGTGAGTCCAGCCTCGTGTGTCCAGGCCAACAGCACCACCACCTGCTGGGCCTGGCATCTTGAACCAGGGCTGTGGACACGGCTGGGTGGCAGGAGGGTCACTGGCGAGGTGGCTGTTCCGAAAGAACTTCTCTTTTGGGAACAGCCCTGCTAGTTTTAGGACAGACTGCTGGGCAGGACTTATCCCTGTAGGTGCATCTTGGGACAATGGCTACCAGGGTCTAGAAGTGTCCCATAGTTACACCTGAGTCCAAAGTTCGGAGGCTCTCTGCCATCCCTGGGTTCTGAATTGTGAACATCATTTTCAAAGTGACTGGGGCTCCTTCTGCCTCCCCTCTTGTTCCTAGTCAGTCTAGTAACTCTAGTGGGGAGGGTGGGAGCTAGTGAAACCTCTCCTGCCCCTCCTCCTAATGCCACTCTTTTTGAGTGGCAGGCGGGGGCTGCCGTTCCTGACAAAAACAGGGTATCAGAGGAGTTGTCAAGGGCATGAGGCAAGCAGGCGAGTCTGAATCTGTGCTGCAGGCCACACCCTCCCCCACTCTACCAAGGCTGGACAGCTTTCTCACTCCAGACCTGTCTGCATCTTAACCCTGGACCTTGCCCAGACACCAAGCACAGCTGTAAGAACATGCGAAGCTGCTACTACCCCAGAATGAGTCTCCTGTTCTGCCACTCCACCTGCCTCACGAGCTGCTCCCATGCCTTGGCCGGGAGTGTGACACACAGTCTAACCAACTCCACACTTCTTTACAAAACACTCCCTCTGCCTTTGAGGTTCATAGAGTAACTGTGTCCAGTTACTCTATGCTCAGTGCTCAGTGAAGCAGGGACTAGGGATCTCAAAACCAACTTTCTAAAGCCCTAGAAATACAAGAACGGATGTTTATTTTATTTATTTGTTTAGAGACAAGGTTTCCCTACATAGTTTGAGCTGTCCTGGAACTTAATTCTGTAGACCAGGCTGGTCTCAAACTCAGTGACCCGCTTGCCTCTATCTCCCAAGCAATGGCATTAAAGGTGTGCACCACCACACCCAGCAAGGGATATTTTTAACAAGGACAGGTCCTGTGGAAATCTCAGGGAATTGGGGTCAGTAATTATCCCTAACCACGGCTTTCTCAGCTCTCTGCTTGTGATCAGCCTTAAACCCAAGAATGTCTTTGCCAGAAACAGAAATGAATTTTTTCCAAAAAGCATAAATGCACTACAAGTACCACCCACTTTCTCTGAGAAGCCTGTTCTGATTTATCCCAAATGGTAGCTCATTCCTTAAACTTGCCCCACACACTCTGGGTCTCGTTAGGCTAGCCGTAAGTACTTGTATGGGCACCATATTTCCCAACACCGCAGCTGGCCTGTGCCTAGCCTGCATGCACACCCCACCTCACCCAGCACACTTGGCAGTTCTTACCCAGAGAGATCATTCTCAATCACCATCTTCTGCAGCCCAGCTGAGATGCTGCTGCTGCCAGAGCCTGGTGTAGAGGCCAGGTCATTGGTGCCAGGGAGCTGCCCACTGCCCGGAGTGCTCAGTGCTGTGTGGACATCCCTCAGGATACGAGGCAGGGGTCCCAGTTTGGACACAATGCTCTGCAAAAATGGAAAAGGCAGTCATTACCTATTGGAACCCAGAAATGTAGAGCCCTGCTCCCCACCAGTCAGACCCAGCAAGTCTGCCGTGTTATAACCCCCAATACTGGCGTGGCCTCTCTCACGCTATACCTCCCTACCCAAGAGGCATCTGTGCTAGCCTCTTTATCAGGGTAGACTTGTCCCCTCTACACCTTAGCCTGCAGATACAGGCCAGATATAGAACAGATACACGGTACTGGCTCAAGAAAATATAGTGCCTGGGCCCTTCTGAACCTCCCTGTCACAGTGTGGATGTGTTCTGGCTGAGCTGAAGGGAGTGGACACTATCTTTGCAGTGGAAAGCCATGCATGTAAGAACCTGCAATTCCTATGGCACAGTGTGGAGGCAACAGTTCCATTTCAAATTCTTGTCACACCCTATCACTTTTGTGACAACACTGGTCATTTTCTCTATTTTCTGCCTGGTTCTGAGACCCACAGACCAGCATACTGGCTCAGGACTGGAAGGAGGGAAGAAGCCATAAGCAAATCTGCCTCCCTGCAATTTCAACAGCAAGAGTGCTGGTGAGACTCAGGAAGGGACTGGAGTCTATTAGTGTGCATGGGTGAGGTTGGCGGTATTCCCATGACAGGATACTCTGCTGCACTGAAAGGCCAGAGATGGTGCTGGACAGCGTGATGTAGGAAGACAAACAGAGTGGACGACGGGTATAATGGCCATGTACAATTAAGTTCTCACTAGAAAACAAACAGCAAAACAGATCCACATGTGCTCATGCCTGCGTGTGACAACATGTCTACAAGACAGCATGGCAAACTACACTGAGGAATCATCTCTCGGGGTGGGACAAGAGGTAGGGGACTTCTAGCCTGGAGTCAGTGATGTGGGATGTCTCTCTGAATGCTGTGAATATGTTTTACTACCATTAGTTAATAAAAAAGCTGATTTGTCCAATAGCTAGGCAGAATAGAGCCAGGTGGGAAATCCAAGCAAAGACACAGGGAAAAAGAAGGCAGAGTCTGGGAGATGCTAGCAGCCACCGGAGAAGCAAGATGTGAGGTAACAAGCTAAGAGCCTCATGGTAAAATACAGATTAGTAGAAATGGGTTGATTTAAGCTGTAAGAGCTAGTTAACAATAAACCTGAGTTAACAGGCCAAATAGTTTGTAATTAATATTAAGCCTCAGAGTGGCTATTAGGGAACTGGCGGGCGGGAGAGAAAAGTCCAGCTACAGGTCAGTAATCATTACTTTTGTAAAGTGACCCCCAAGAGACTGGAAAGCACGGTCAGTTAAGAAGTGGGTCCTGCAGCCATTGGGGGAATCAGTAGAATGCCAAGCTAGAGAAGGGCTGCTTGGGCTAGGTGACTGAAGGAATGTCAGGTATGCATACATGCTGACGGCCAATGGCAATTATAAAAAGCTTTCTTTCTTTCCTGAATTAGGAACCAAACTTAGGGCCTTGTGCATGCTAGATCAGCACCCTACCACAGAGCTACAAGCCCAAATTCCACAGAGGTTCCCAAATTCCAATTTGACATGGAAAGGGATAGGATCCTCAGAGTTTTCCCTCCCAGTGGCTACAAAATCAAGAGCAAGCATCCAAGTCAGACCCATTTCTCATACCATCAAGGTAAGGGGTGAGCATATGTGGTTCTTGGCCACCAGAGGTGAGCCCAGAGAAGCAGGTTCAAACCCAGCACCCAGAGCAAATGGCTCCAACCAGTGCTGGGGAGTGAACACGGCACTCAGCCACAGAGGTCCCTGTGACAGGGAGTACCCTACAGGCTAATCTGTCACGCAGTGAGCCCTCCAACCTGGAGCTGCACCATCTAGTCCAGGCAACAGGCACCTGCTCAAGCTGGCTGACAGCTTCCCAGAGTAGGGAATGCAGGCTGGACAGCTCCCGGCCCAGGTCTATATAGCCCTCGAAGCCTGCTGTGTTGGAGAGGGTCTCAGGGTTGGAGATCTCCAGCAGGAAGCGCTGCATGTTGGTCCACTCGTGCTCCAGGAACTGGTTCATGAATGACATGTACTCCTCCTTGCTTCCAAACCTGGACACAAAGGGCAGCCAAAGTAAGTGCCCTCGTTTGAGTCAGGTCCCACCTCCCTCTCCATCACAGCTACTGCCATTCAAGAACTCTTGCGTCACCAGGGCCCTCTTCCCAAGGCCAGGACCACTCTACCCTTCTCAGGAGCTAAAGTCACTAGAATGCTGTGTTCCCTCTACAGACTGCCCCTTATGGGCCCCAGCCTAGAAAGCGATCTGAAGGCCTGGCGGTGCACAGGTGACCCTCAGATCACCCTTGGCCCAGGTCTCTCCTGAGCTCTTGGAGTCACTGGGCACGTCAAGTCCAACGCCCTCCTCCCGAGTTCCCTATCTCAAGTGCAGACACATCATCCACTGGACAGCCAGCCAGAGGCTTGGCAGTTGTCAATCCCCTTCCTCTTCATCTCCAAATGACAAGGCCTGCTGACTGATCTAGTCACTTAGTGGCTGCTGTCCCTAGCAGTCGCTGGCCTCCTTCCCCGGTGCCTCTGTCATTTTTTGCCTCAAGCATGGCTACAGTTTCCTTCAGCATCTCTCCTCCAGGCAGAGCCTGCTCAGCGTAGATCCCTTTCAGGATCCAAAAGAGTCAAGGGCCATGCTGAGTGGTGCCCCTCTACACATGTGGCCTTTGGCTCCCTGCAGCCCTCCCGAAAATTGTGCCCTGTCTCTTTCTGGCCCTAGATTCCTTGGGCGCCAGGCCCTTACCATCACGCTAGCCTCTGCTGCTGGCCTTCCCCTTGCTCCTCCCCACAGCCGCAGGCTCTCCTAGGACTCTAGTTTGTGTCTTAGTCCCATTCGTGTACCTACTGCATGTGTCTCCCTGGCTGACGTGCTATGCTCCAGAGGCACAGGGCCACGGTTAACTCAGGTATAGTCAGGACCCAGCACACAGAGCCCTGGATAAAGGTTCAATCTACAACTATGAATTAATAAGATCACCCCAGCCCTGCCACGCCTAATTACACTCTCTAAAATGGTGGCCAAGGGGTCTCAGCCCTTGGTGGCTAGGTGGTTGAACACAAGCTGCTCTTGCAGAGGACCCGGGCTCATTCCCAGCATGACATGGTGGTTCATAACCATCCCTAATCCAGCTCCAGGGGGTCTGACGCCCTCTTCCGACCTCGCAGGAACCAAGAATTTACGTGGTATACAGACATACATGCAGGCAAAACGCACATAAAATAAAACAAATCTAATTTTAAAAAAAGAAAAGAATGCGGCCCCCAATCCCAGAAGTGCTTTATAGGCAATCATCTTGGCAGCATTACCCCAAGTGCCCAGCTACTCGGGAAGTCAGCCATTCATTGCAAAGTGGAGCCTGATCTTAAAAGACACAGGAGAACCCTTATGGCATGTTATGATAATATGTTAATTCAAAAAAGCAGAAGGAAAAAATATCTTGTCTTCCCACCTTTGAAATCCAAGGAAGCATACCAAAATGGCATGTGCTTTTCCTTGGGAGGATGGGTGTGGAGGAGGTTTTATTCTGAAGTAAGTGGTGAGGCAGGGTGGGGGTGTGGGTGTGGCTGAGAGTGACAGGGACAAAAGCAAGGCCCGCTGCACTAGCCCAGGTCAGGTACAGACACACCCCAAGGTTCTGTCCTGGTGGACCTCAACCCCATGGGACCAGGACACTCACTTGGCAAAGTTGGCCAGGTTCTGGGTGACTTTGGCGATGAGCGTGAGGGTGCGAGCCGTGCGGTCATCAGGGTACTCCTGAAGCAGGTTGAAGAGTGAGGGCGACATGATGGCAGGGCAGAGGAAGCGCAGGAAGAGGGAGGCACTGATGAGCCGTTCACTGATATCTGGTCGGCCACGGCTGCTGCACTCCTGCCGCCATGAGGCGAACACCTCTTTAAGCTCCCGTGGGAAGACACTGAGTAGGGACAGACAAAGATGGGCCTGGGGGTCAGGCAGGGCCCAGGACAGCACAGGGCCAGATCTGGTTTCACTGCCATCTCCATGCCAACAGTGGCACGAGCTCAGGGCTCTGCAGACAACTAGGCAAGATACCTGCTGGGCAGGGAGGCTGCTCAACAGGCCGGAGACAACACCACACAGGGTGGGCTCAAGGTTCACGTGGGCATGCGCTGAGGCTGGCAGGACTGACTCGATGCCAGGCTCAGCAGCAAGAGTGACATGACACTATCTTGCATCTTCCCCAGGGGAAACTTATCTTTCCACCCTAACAGGCTTCTGGGTCTGAAGGAAGAAGAAAACCATAGGGCAGATAGATTGCTGTTCCTTGGGCTCCCATTTCTGCCTAAATGTCATAGGAATCTGAGTTTTCCACAGTGCTCATGATGACTGAACAGGAGTACCCTCAGCTAGTGAGAACACAGCTTGCCAAGGTCTATTACACCTTCCCTGTGGTGATGCAGTAAGAAGGCATGAAAACAGGATTCCTGGTTCCACTGAATATCCCAACCCACCTGCCCATCTGCCTTAGGGTGGCTTTCCTGGGTTTCAGTTTCAGGTTCTCTAAGATGAAAGGAGACCTACCCAAGCTCTCAGAGCCATCTTTAGACTTGATCAGTCTGACAGGGCTCCCATCCCCCTTGCCTTGCAAGTCTACAGTAGCCCAGAAGGGCATGTGGCAACAAAGGAGGCTGAAGCAGCAGGGCTGCCCTAGAGAAGTGGGGGTAGGCAGCCCTCATGCCTGGTGCTTGAGCCAGGTGATGTATCCTGATAAACTTGTCCAGGAGAGAAGCCTCTGCCAGATGCCAGAGGGGAAAAAAGGAGACTCCTACCACACAATGTCTTCCCTGTGGAACAGAGGGCAGAGACTGAGAACTCAGCTCCGCAGGAAATGGCAGTGTATTCTGAGGGACCTTGAGACTCTCCAGCTGTCTCCTTACACCATGAAAGCATCTGGTGCAACACAGGTTGAGGGACCTGGACAATAGGTGCCTACCCCCAGGACTGGCCACTGACCCCTTCCCAAGGCCACTGCTCACCCAGTTGACCTGCCTTTGCCTGTCCTTTGGGAATAACAAACACCTCCCATTCCAGACCTGCCCTGGCGGACTCTAGAATGTTCCCAGTCACAGTACAGATGACTAAGGCCACGGGAGGGGCGGGTCTAAAGTCTTAGGGCGGGGAAGCAAACAAATGGAGGCTGGAGGCCTAGCTGGTGCTTAGGCATTCATACCTACTACTGCTCGATTGATTCAAGTGTGAGAACCTTCAGGAACAGACAGGGGAGGAGCCTTGAGAGTAGGTGCCAGAAAAACAGGATTGTACCAGGGTGCTGACACCGGCTTCGACCTGTGCAAGCTGTTCACTATAGAGTGGCCAATGAACTGCCATCTCCAAGTTCCTTCCATCATAAGACACACACAGGTACATACAGACACACACCTTACAGATGTTCTAGAGCGCTTTCCTAGAACTCAGAAGGGCCCTGACAGGAACCTGGCAATCCAGCAACTCAGTGAGGTCAGTTGTTGGCCCAAGGAGAGTGGGGAGGGGGGAAATCTGACAGAAAAGAGGACAGCCAAGATGGAAGGATGGGAGACCTAGGCATGTGGCACTGACCAGTAGGAGTTGATGATCTTACAGAAGGCCAACTCGCAGCACATCTTGAGGTTGCCTTGGTGCTCAGGAAGGTCGGCAGCTGAACACTTGCTTGGGTCCACTTCACAATTCTCATCTGACTCATACAGAGCTTTGATGAACTCACCTGCGATTGGGTGAGCATGGAGAAGGCAGTGAGGGACTGATGAGCGCTGCCCAGCCCTTGCCACCTGCTGGCCCAATAATGTCCCCAACTACCTAATGCGTCCTGCAGGTACTTCTGGCCCACAAGTTTGAGGTACTCCTCGATGGCCTTGGTGGCCAGTGTGTTCTCTCGGAAGATGAGGTGCTCGTTGTCCCCACAGCGGTCCACTTCTGACATCATCAGGTCTGTTAGAAAGTCCTAGGAAGACAGGAGGAGAGCAGAGCAGAACTTGAGCTGAGCGGATGTGACGGCAGAACCGTCACTCTTCTCGGCTGCTGGACACCCCAGCAGGCCTCGGAGGCAGCTTGCTCTTCGTGATGCAGCAGGAAGACACTGGCAGAGGAGCTCAGCCACACCTTCCTCTCTGGCTGCTCTGACTCTCTGACTGGGTGGCTGCTCCCTTCCTCAAGGCCAAAGCCAACCTGAGACCCAGGAGAGGGAAAAGAGGCACAGCAGAAAGAGACTCAGCGGCAGCAATTGAGGAGGGGCCAGTGCAGACAGAACCTGCAAGAGAGCCAGCATGGGCCAGAGTTTCTGGAGCTATGGAAACCCCTCATTCCAATGTGCTGATTTTGGGGGATCCTTTTAAATACAGAATCAAAACCTTGATCAGGTGATGGGAGCACACACCTTTAATCCCAGTACTCAGGAAGCAGAGGTAGGAGATCCTCTGAGTTCAAGGCCAGCCTGGTCTATAAAGAGAGTTCCAGGACAGCCAAGGCTACACAGAGAAACCCTGTCTCAGAAAAAAAAAAAAAAAAAAAAAAAAAAAAAGACCTGGGTTCATGAGGCCTGATTAGCCAACAAAAGAAGGGTGGAGAGATAGGTAGATCTGGGGGCGGGATGAGCTACAGCTGGCCTCTCTGGGATTCTAGAATCCCATCTTGGAAACCCAGTGAGCAGAGGGATAAGGAGCCCATCATCCCTAAGCGCCATCATGGCTCCTATTCAGAGCCGCCGTCTTCCTGAGCTGCGGCAGGTGCTAGACCTCAGCACTGGGATAAGACTCCTAAGAGCAAAGCAAAACAACTTGCCCATGGCCACACAGCTATCTGGGGCCAGGTATTGCCTCCGAGGCTCCATTATCCCTCCAAGATTATACACAGAGTTCATGGGGGTGAGGAAGTCCTAGGATGGGAACTTGAAAAGCTTAGGTAAACAGGACCTGGATAGAGGGCAGGGGATGTCAGGACACAGGTTTGGGAACCCCAGAGTACAGCTGCCACCCCGGGAAGGCAAACTGCCTACCCCTCATTACACAAGTGTTCTACTTGGCTCAAGAATATTCTGCCAGTTCTAGATTATTCCAGAGCATGAATTACTTTCTATCCCTCCATGCTAGGTATGCTTCAGACATCATTAGAGCCACAGGAGCCCTTGGGACTAGGAACTAAAAGCACAGCAGGGAAGGGTTAAAGCCTCCCAGCTTGCCCTCTTTGGTCCAAAACTTCTGTAATTACCAGTCTGCAGCCTCTCCAGCCCACTACCCACCAGCAAAACAAAGCAGTACTGCTTGGGTTGGAGGTGGATCAGCAGCTAAGAGCACTGGTGCTCTTCAGAGGACCGAGCTTGAATTCCCGGTACCCACGTGGTGGCTCACAACCATCTGTAACTGCAGTCCCAGGGAGCCAATGTTTTCTTCTGGCCTCTGTGGGAAGCAGGCATGTATGTGGTGCACAGATATATACGCGGGCAAAGCACCCATACACAAAGAATAAATAAAATTTAAAAACCAAACAACAACAATAAAAACATGCAGTACTTCAAGAGATGGCCTATCTGGCAGCCAGCCTAAAGGCAGGCACAGGGGAAGAGGGTCCTGGCAACATGGAGTCACAGTGAGGCAATCCCTCTCCCTCCCTGTCCTACTGCACAGTGCCAGTCAGTCCAGCAGGCAGTGGAAGATGCAGAAGACAAGGGGCTTCCAACCACAGCCTCACCCTGCCAGGGCCTCTAGCAAGAGGTCAGAGTTGACCAAAGGCTTGTGGAGTCTTAAACTACTGAGCTCTGCCCAGTGGGCACCCAAGCTCAGTTCCCTGGGGGCTCAGGTGCCCCCTCCCTCCCTGGCCAGTCACCTGAAGTCTACTACAATGCAGGCAGGACAACTCCAGCTCTTGGTGTTCACTGGGAGAGTCATGTGGGCAGAGAGGGAAGCCATATGCTACTGAGCTAGGCAGGAAAGAGATGGTATATCTACTGGGGACATTTTGTCCTCTAAACCAGGAGGGTGGAGTGGAAGTGTCCTTTCTGGGTCTTTTTCAAGAGCAGCAGGCTGTGAAAGGTGGTGGCAAAAGCAGGAGCTGGGCCCTTTCAGTTGTGAAGCAGAGTCTATTTGCATGACTCTTTGATCCCTATTCCTGCAAGGCACCAGGGCCTCAGCTGACTGTCTACACTCAGCAAGGGTGCATGTGCACCCATGTGCTTGTGTGCAAAAGCCATGCGTGAAGGTGTGGGTGGAGGCTGAGCTACGAAGGTGGCTCACCTGTTGGGGAGATCTGTCGACCCATATCCCATTTGGTATGTGGGTCTGGGCTCATATACTGAAAGAGCCCAGGTACACAACTGCTTGAGTACAGCAGGGGACAGCAGGGTAGGCCCACTCTGCACTACCAGTCCCGGTCCACTCATTGCACTGTATCTTCAGGGTTCAGCTCTGCTATTGGTAGTGTACAAAGTTCTCCCCAACTTATGGCACTGTGCTCAATTTTAGGGAGCCCAACTGGCTGCAAACGGGTATCTCCAAAATGAAGCAGATTACGTAACCCAGGTCCAGAAAGGGCAGACAGCCCAGCATCCATTGGCAGTCTTTCAGCAGACAGGTAGCCACACTCACCTTGACCTTGCCTGTGCTCTGCAGGATGTGCACCAGAGCGGATGCCATCTCCTCCTTGGTCTTGGCACTGAGGATGGGCTCGAGGGCTGCACACAGCCCCAAGTAGTGGTTAGTGATGTGCTCAGCAAACTCTTTGTACATCTCCATGGGCAAGATGGTGATGGTCTGGTAGCGTGCCTTGATTCGGATCATGGGCCCGGGGCCTTTGCTCCCCTTGGGATTGGGTGTCACCACTGGGTACCACTTCTCCACAAACTGCCGCCCAGCCACAGAGGCAGCTGGCAGGCTCACCAGGCCAAGGTAACTGTTGCGTTCCTTTTTCTTTTTCTTGTCCGTCTCCCTGTACAAGTGGACAGTGACTGTGCGCAGAGGTGGCAGGTTGTGGAACTCAAAGTGCTCTCCCCAGAAGACATTGTCCGTCTTGAGCTTGCCCGTAGTACGGGCATACAGCACATCATCCAGGCAGAGCTCACACAGGTACTTCTTCTTGGCCGGCAAATCCTTGGCCTCAATTACCCACAGCTTCAGGATGTGCTCTACACGCCGGCTATTGTCCTGCAGAAGAGGGGTCTGGGGTGGTCAAATGTGGCTGCTATCTACCTACTGGCCAGCCCAGAACCCAAGAGTCATCAGAGACCCGGGAGAGGTTGAGTGGCAAGGTATACAGGTAGTGACAGGAGAGATCCCCATGGATAGGGCTCCATCTGTCTACACTGCTGATCGCTAGCTAGCTCGCTAACCATAAGCACCTGATTTAACCTGGGCCCCAGGTAGGTCGCCTAGAAAACAGTACTGAAATAGCCCTGCCTCAGAGTGAGACTGAGGTAGGAGTAGGCACAACGCCTAGAGCCTTACAGGCGGTGGCACCATAGTTTCTCAGTCTCTCGGTCCATAAAGCAACTTAAGAGGTAGGTGACTGCTGCTAAGATGCCTTGTTTAGCGATGTCATGGTAATCGATTCAATTTAGACCAAGTCATCTGGGAAGACAGACACAGGAACGATTACGGTCAGGGCCTAACCAGATGAAGAGTCCAGGGACAGTTGAAGATAAGAGGACATCCCCTGAAGAAGGGTGTGGATGTCTAGGCTAAAACAGAACTCAGGAGCCACAGCTGGCTAGGAGGAAGTGACACTGTGCAGGACACAGACCCCAACTTCTAAAAGGGGAATGCAGCTCCGTGTCCCAGGTTCTGCGGTGTATAGTGTTGGGAAGAAGTACCTAACAGCTGTCATAACTCAGAACTCAGTTCCTTCCAGTCGGCTCACTCCTGCCCCCACTCAGGATTCATGCCTCCATGCCCTCGTGTCTGGATTTCAGCAAGAGTGGGTCCGGGCCTACCTTGTTGGGATGCACTGCTCGCCGCAGGTTCTCCATCCATTTGTCTCGTTCAGCTGCTGACCGGCAGGAAAAGCACTTGCTTCCCGATGATGTTGTCACCTGTTGGGGCAAATAGGACTGTGTGGGGGAAGGGACTCACAACAAGGCTGGTCAGCTAGCAAACGTCAGGGCCACCATACTGCACAGCAGCCACAGATGAGGCAAAGAAAAGCTGCCTGATACCTCTGAACCCCACTGTGCCCCCGCAGATCAGCAGCAGGAGAGTAGTCGGGCTTTTGGGCCCCTGCCCCACCTCTCTCTTATACAACAGAAAAGCAGCTTCCTCACTCTGGCCTCCTTCTTCCTAAGAAAAGAGACAGTATGGGGTTCCCTGCTGGAGTCAGAGTGCATACTCATCTCAAGTATAGTCTCCGTAAAGGCAGAGCACAGGCTCCCAGGAAACGAACAAGGGTCGGCTTTGTTCTAAACTGACCCCTTCTGGGAGTTCCCTTCACCTATCAGTTAGTGGCAATGATGATCATAGAAACCTAGCAGTGTGCTAGAGTCTAGAGAAAAGAGAGCCGAGCTTCCTGGATGGGCCAGGCCTGAGACTTTCACACACACACACACACACACACACACACACACACACACACACACACACACCACACACACACACCACCACTACCGGTATAAACTCTGTTTACTTCCTAGTTGTAATCTGGGTGTTTTCCTGCAGGTGAGGGAGTTTGGCCAGAACTGCCCTCACTGACCCTGCTGCTCCCAGCAAATGCAGGCTCCACTGGACAAGGCAGACCTACACCCAAGCACCGGAGGGTATGCTCCTTCTGTAACAGCCTCTGCTGAGACTGAGAAGATGGGCCCCGACCCTCCTGGCCTATCCCAGGCATGGACACCTCAGCTCATATCCAGACTAACCTGGCCTGGATTCTTAACCTGGAAGAATAAAGGGCACAGAGTGGCAGGTGCCAGGAGGACCCACACTAAGCTCCATGGTTTGTCATTATTAGGCTCACTCCTCTACTAGAGGGATCCCCAAAAGCATGATTACTGTTGGTAAGGACTGGGTACAAACCTTCCTAGAAATAGAGGGAAAAGACCATTCAAGATTGTTCCCAAGAACCTGTGCTGACAGGCCACTGAGTACTCGTGGAGGGGTCGGTGTGCAGAGCAAGCCTGGCCGTGTGACCAGAGGAGAGCTGTGGAAGGTGCTTACCTCAAAGCAGTAGTCCTGACCCAGGATGCTGCTGTGAACAGGCTTGATGATCACCTCCTCCTCCATGCTGAGATCCAGCGCCTCCACTGCGCTGCTGGGGCTGAGTAGGGACTCGTGTGACCGAGACTCCTTCAGCCTTGGCATCAGATGGGACCTGCAGAAGTAAGGAACATCACATGGGACTTGATAATATCTGCACTAAAAGATTTCCATTCCTTTGTCAAGTTGTCTTGCCTCTGTCCCCACTGTTCCCCTTCCTCCCAACCCCACTCTCCTCTTCAACAGACAGGTCTGGAGGATTGTCACAGCACTTCCTGCAGCTGCTGAGGAGTCTGTGTCCACTTGGGGCTGGGGAAGGGTTTGACCTGGCCCTTCAGTGGCCTCACAAACCTGAAAGAAAGAGCTGTGACCTTGTAGTCCTCTGAGGCCTTTCCCATCTTCCCTGCCCTCTGCCTGGTCTTTGCCCTAGCATTCATCCAGACTGTCACCGCCAGTGAAGCCCTTTCTCAGGCACTGCCCCCCCACCACCACCACACCCACAGGAGGCAGGGAACCTCAGTTTTCTACACAGCACCAGAAACTCTGGCACTAGGCTGGGGTTCATATACCATGAATTTTGAGGCCCAAGTTATGGTCATTGAACCCCAACTCAGGCCTAGACACAAGACACCAAGATAACACCTGATAATCAAGTAGACGGGTCCAGGCTGGCTCCGATGGGCTTGGCATTAGAAATGTACAACTCTTAATGCAGCCCCAGGTAAGCCATCTCCATTTCCCCAGCCCTTGCAGAACAGCCACCTAAGCCAACCCCAGGAGACCCATTAACTTTTTCACAGTGCCTGTCTAACCCAGTACAAAGGTGACCTCTGAGCTCCAAGGAGATGGGCAGAACCAGAGGGAGCTGAGACAGATCGAGGTGGCCAGGAACCCACTCATGCTCCTCCATTCAGCATTCCCCTCGCGGTGTGTGGCATGGCCTAGGCCCACTGGCTGCACAGCAGAGGATATGCCTGGAACAGTCTGCCACGCCCACCACCCAGGACCAGAGGGGGCTGCTGGTCCTGTACAGCCTGAGAAGGCAACTGGGGCTCCGGAGTTAAAAATGGGCGTTTGTTCCTGTCCTAGACCTAAAGGCCCCTCTTCTCGTCTTCTCCTGGGCTGTCCCAAATTACAAAAGTGAACCATGGTCTATCTGTTCTGCCATGGGATTTTAGCTGTTTAGACAGGCTTTTCTCTAGATCTGACTCCCGGCTCATACCACTGCCGTAAGTGAGCAGCCTACCTCACAAACCACCTGTCTTCATAACTCAAAACTCAACGGAAGTTACCTCCTACCTCAGATGCCAGAGAAGTCACTTGGCCTAAGAAGAGTTGAGCTCTTCTTCCCTTTGGTCTGATAGCCAGATATGGTTAGGAGCCCAGTTAGGAAAAGGGAGGAGCCAAAGAGCTGGGGTCACCCTCTGGTCTCTGGGAACAGAAGTGTGAGGCACAATTTATCATCCAGGGCCTGCTCAAATGAACCTGGAGCTGGAGGAGCCCAAAGGCCAGACCCCAAACAACTAGGGCTAGAACCAGTGATTGTAAAACCGTTGCCTCCCTCTCTTCCCCGGGCTGTCCCAGACATGTTTCAGCTGGCCTGAGCCTCCCTGGAGAAACAGGGCTGAAGGACGCTCAGAACCCTTAGGGCATCTGAACTGGCCTAACCCAACTGGCTTGCCTATCTCCCTACGGACTGCTCCATGAAGGAGACATGGAGCGGAGCATATCTCTAAGGGCTCCCTGGCTTGCTGCTCCTGGGTAGCAGGGCCCTTGGTGGTGGTGGCAAAACTCAAAGGATTATGCATTTGTGTTTCCTTCCCTGAGCTACCCCTCTGTCCTTCAGGTTCCTGACACACAATCTCAGCTTACTCCATACAGGTCTAGAGGGAGCTGGTCCGTTGCAACCCACTAGGGTATGGCTGTGGGGACTGACGGTAAGAAGAATAGAATTTAGTAAGGGGAATGGTCAGGTCGTAGATCCAGCAGGGCCATCTTATGGCTTCAGAAGCACCTCTCCAGGAAGCCAGTTCTGTCCTGTGTCTGCAACACCTCTGCCCCACCATGCCTTCCACTCGTACACATAGTGGGGTCACTTCTTTTTTCACCTCCAGCCTTTGACATGGCATCAAGAAGCCTGAAGCAAGGAGGGAAATGAGCACCCCGAACCATCCTGGTTCCAAGGGGGCAGTGAGTGGGCACAGTTTCCCTCATTAGGGAGTTCAGGTGATGGGAGGTAAGCAGCATGCCTGCCTGGGCCATTCTACCCCAGGTGAGAGGTGTTCTTAACTATGCCCCCACTAGCACAGACTGGACACTTGGCTGGCTCAGCAGCATACAGCCCTACCAAGAGCTTCATTCACAGAAGGGAAGGTGGACTCAGGAAGCTGTTTGATCTGCCAGAGGCTACCCACTGGGAGACCTGCCCAGTCCTGTCCTCAGCTGCCAAGTGCAGTCAGTGTTTAAGGCTGATGGATTGTACAAAAGGCCTCTACCACCCCCTACCCATGGCTGACCGAGGTTGGGTGAAGCAGGGAAAGCAACCAAATGCAGGGCCATCTGGCTCCTTCCCTGACCTCTGTAGTCACTGGAGATCAAAGCCTTGGTTCTTCAGGCAAGGTGACACTACAGGAAGTAAAATGTCTCTAGCTGGGACCTCCACCTGAGGATCAACTCCACAGCCCAGATCTGAACATCTGCAACAACCTTGCAGGAATTCTGTGTGACTATACTGTACTCAAAGAAGCTAGGTCATATGTCTACAACAGGCCCAGGTCTGAAGCCATGTGTGTGCCCTCACCAGAGAACAGCCAGTACCCTGGGAAAGGATTAACACTGGGCCATCAGCCACATCACATATATCACCTCATAGAATCTGCAAAAGCCCCAAGAGACAGTGAGCAGATTCCCATCCTAGTGTTGTTTGGGTCCATTTCCTATCTGAGAAAGGAGGGATTCTGCCCCAAGCAGAGAACAACAGGACTGGGTACATACTGAGGAAGAACAAGATTTGGAGATGGGTACTTGCTTCCTAGGCCTTTGAGTTGTGATGAGATTCAGGTTCCAGCCCTGGTCCCACACTCTGGGCTGCCCCACCCCGGGGATTCCTTGTGTCTTCTCAGCAGCCCCCTAGCACTTGGCTACTCTGCCTTGTTCCACCAAATTCAACATCCAGCATCAAGCACTTTCATGCAAGTTTTTTTTCCCAGATCCCCGAGTAATCAGGGACATTAGCCAGGTCCCATTGTTGTCCCTACTCCTTGTGGGTAGGCTGGGTTTGTCTTAGCTCCAGTGTTCAGAGCCTCAAGAGTTCTTGGGCTAAAGCCCCCTAAGATCCAGCAGCCCAGTTCAATCATAACTGATGGAGGTCAAGTCAGCTAGGACTAGGGCAGACCTCCTGAGTCCAGGTGCTTCCCTAGGAGAAGTGACAAAGATGACTCAAAAGAGGGTGACCATGGCTAATTCCCGAGAGCAGTGTCCTGAAGCTGCCCCAACCCCAATAATCTTAGCAGAGAGGACGAAGAGGCTCATTTCCTCATCGGTGACAGTGTTTCGGTCCATCCTGACCTTTCCAAACACAGAAAGTTCTTTAGCCCCACAGTGGCTCTCCAGGAACCAGAGGCCCTTTCACCATACACATGGGATGGAATCACACGCCTTCTGGCCAGGAGTTTCCCGGATACTCACTGGTCAGCCAGATCAGTTAGTCTGATCTACACTGAACTCCTCAGCTTAGAGCTGGTCTGACCAGGCCCTAACAGTCTGCAGGGAAGAAGGGAGTGACTCAATGGCATCTCCCCCTCCCCAACCACTGATTCTGCCCTTCCACAGAGTATGGCTCACTCCATTTCCTCCTCCCCCTCAGAGCCCCAGACCCAAGGTAGTGGCCAAACATTCAAAGATCACTTTGGCCAATGACCAAGATGCCTTCATTTCTGTCTAACGCAATTGTATGGCTTCAAAGGCCAGCCCACACTGTGCCTGGCCTCTCTGGTACACACGCTGCCTGAGCCCTCTCCACGCCACCATGTTTGTCTCCTTTAATTCTCACAGGCCCTACTGGGCCTGAGGACAGCACCCTCTCAAGGATCTGCAGCAGCAAGCTCAGAGGAGCCCAAGGTGTCTCTACTAACACTGCCCCAGCCTCAGCCTGGCCTGTCAGCCCACAGAAGACACTGGGCACTAGCGAGTGCAAAGGCCATCGCAGTGCCGACTCATTTGTGACACCCTCATTCCAGGGCCCAGGAAATGTAGGCATGGGCATTGGGGGGGCACTGCTGGAGGCGGAGCTAGCCCCAACAGCAACTGATTGTGAGGCCCAGAAGCAGGAACAAGGGGACATTGTCAGCTCCTGGGGCACAACCTTATCTGATAGCCTCCCTAAAAGCCCACAAGCTGTTGTTCAACTCTGATCTTTTTCTCTAAAAAGGTTAAAGAACACAGAAGTTAGGCAAATTCCCCATTATTTTAATGAGGGAGGGACCCAAAACAAAAACCGAAATAGCTGAAAAGCTCATGAGCCAGGAGTGGGCTCACAGCTATGGGTGGGCGAGTTTGCAGAGGAACTCTTGAGTAAGGGGGTTCAAGGTGACCCTCCAAACCTCAAAGGGACAGAGGCCCCAGGACAGGGTTGGGACCAGGAGAGGCCAGCTACAGTTCAGGCAGGCTCTCTCCAAATGGGGCACAGAAAGGACAGGAGCAGTGCGGGCAGACCCTTTAAGACACATGCTGGGCTGAAGAGGCCTCAGAGGTTAAGAACACTGGCGCGGACCTGGGCTCAGTTTGCAGCACTGATATGTCAGCTCACAACCATCTGTCACTACACTTCCAGAGGATCCATGGTCTTCTCTGACCACTGCAGGTACCAGGCACACATGTTGTGTCCAGACACATAAAATACTCAAACGCACAAAATAAAATATTTTTAACCCAGATAGCACTACCGGGTAACAGGGCATACAGGCAGAGAGTAGCCCTGGAGGACACACACCCATGTGCAGGATACTACAGAAATGCCAGCGGGCAGCAAGACAAGAGAGCTTAGAGTCGGTGCCAGCTGTAGCAGCAAGCCACGCTCTACACCTGACAAAGGCAGCGTTAAGTGGCAATCATTCAGCTCTCTATTGGTGGAGGCGTGGACACAATGCTCAAGGGGGTCACTCTAAAGTCAAATGAGACACTGCAAGAGGGTGTGCTCGTGAGGTAAGTCCAGTGCCAGAACTGGCATCAGTTACTGTGACCGTCCATCTCTCTTCACCAAGTTTTTAACCATGTAGGGGTCAAGAGTGATGACAATTCTAGCCTGCCCTTCTGGCATTTCCCAAGCTGATCTCTGATCACATTCTCTAACCATTCAACTCCCTTACTTCTTCCTCCATCTGTAGGAGAGGACCTACAGATCTTAGCTTAGATTTGGTCTTAGCTGCCCAAATGCCCAGGATAACTCAATTTTTTTTTTTTTTTCGTTTTAAAAGCAGTGAACTTTCTTTAGTTAATTTAAGGGGAAGGAAGGCATGCATCAGGGTTCTATACCAGGCCTGGGACAGGGAAAAAACATGAGCAAAGTGTTTCCAAAGCTGCCGCCGACCCAAAGACTAGAAGTCATATCAGTTCTCGAGTGGAACCCAGCAAACTCTCTAGGTCTCCGCAGGGCTCTGACCTCAGCGGGCAGGCCCAGGCAGCAGCACTGGAGCTCTGTTCACAATGTAGACGGCTTCTGGATACATCCTGGAGCATGTCAGGACAAGAGCACTGACCTCCTGGGAATCAAGTGCTGGACATAAGCTGGGCCACGCCTTGCTGGGAACATCTCTCCTCAGCCCTGTGAGGCCTGAGAACTAGCTGCTGAGGCCTGTCCTCACTCCTGGCCCAGCTGGAATCCCAGACAGAGGAAGGAGAACAGACTGAGAAGACAAATACCACCCTAAAAAGGGAGAGAAGCTGGCCAGTCAGCCTGGGAGACTTCCTGAGAAGAAAGCCTGGAATTTGTCCCCCAGTGCAGGACCTAGTAGAGTCACCATGCAGCTGCCTGACGCCTCCCTTCACACACATACTAAGCCCTGGCCTCTGCCTTCACACTACCCTTGGGACCCCACACCACAGGGCCGAGAATGTGAAGAGAACACTCCCAAAACGGGACAGCTCATGACCGGCTCCATGGGGCCTTAGGCTTGGCACCAGAGGTGTCCGTGGGATGGACTTTATGCTCACCTACCAGGTGTTCTTACCCTAGCACACACATCACCTCACAGCCTTCTCCCAACAACCACACACAGATGCCGTCCAAAGCAGACAGGGTTTCAAACAAGCCAAGGTCAGTGGTGACTGCCATACACCAAGACTCAGAGAGAGGGCATGGTTTCACAAGTCCAGACCAACAGCTGGGAAACTGGTGGCCTGGTCACCCTGTCAGCCTTGGGCTCCAGCAATGGTCTCTGCTTCTTGTCTCACACAGGGGGATGAAGAAATAGGCCAAGGAATCCTGGGCTCCTACTCTAGCTCCATCCTTAAGTGACCTTGGGCCAACCCCCTTTTCCTTTGGACCCTAAACAAGTTCCTTCTCTTCTCTGGGTTGTTTCCTAACGTGCTGAGCTACCAAGAAGCTTCCCTCACCTCTTAAAGATAAACTCAAGAGATGGTGGGTCACTACCAAGGGCTACACTATACCAGTGACAGTAACAGCATTGCCTCACGGCTGCCTGGGCCTTGGGCCAGTGCTGGCCTCTCCAGCACAGCAGGCAGCTTTCAGCAGGTCACCCCAGGCTACCCTCCCCACAACCAGGCAGACCTCTGGGACCACACTCACTTTTCACAGCTTACTTCCTCCAGAGGGGATAGGTCAAAAACAAAAAACTTTCCATCTAAACCCCCGTCATCCTGCAGCCTGAATAATTTTGGGTTTTTAATCAATAGCTGTCAGACTTGTCAAATTACTTTGGGGACCACAAAGCAGTTTTTAAACATTCATAAACCCCAGTAGAAGAGTGAAGTGTCCTGAATTTTAAAAGAACCTAAGAACACTGGCTGGACAGGATGAGATCTGAGTAATTCCAGAGAGAGCTGAGGTCCAGTGGCTGCCACTGCTTAAGCTCCTGGTCCTCAACGACCTGGTCCCCAGGAGTAAACTCCAGGTCTGTCTGCCACTGAGAAACACCAGTGAGCAAGGCATTTCTGACCTCAGTCTGCCTCCATCTCCCCAGGGAAAGGGTCTCCACCTGTATCCCCACAGAGTCCAATGTCCCTGCATGCCACACAGAACACTTAGGGCTCTGACCCCAGTCATCTTGGCAGCACCTCAGCTTGTCACCTTGTCCCCCCTCCCCCATCTTCTCCTTCCACTGTCTGGAGAAGTTTCAAGGCCTTAGTCAAGGTGCTCTCTCCTCTGTAAGTGAGCTCAATGGATCCCAGCCAAGGAAGGACATGCCCAGGTGTCCCTTTGGTTTGAGTGTTGAGGTTCCTGACTGCCCCCCAAACCCTACCACAAATACTTCCAAAAACAGCCTCTATGGCCCTGGAAATAAGAATGCTCGTAGAGAATGATCATGAAATAAAAATAAAAAATGGGCTAAAAAGCAAGCCGAATTCCACAGGAGGCAGCTTATCTTGTCTAACTAACCCCGCCCCCCCCCCAGTCCTCATTTTCAGGGCCTTCCCTCCCTTAGGATGGAATGTGGGGACATAGGCAGCACTTTCTGCCTCATCTTCTCCACCAGGACCCAGGTGCCATGCCATGTGATTGGTTGTTTCCATCAGGGTGATAGTTAATCGGAGGATGGTCTCCTTCTTCAATCCCTTGGGCCAACTTCTGATAACTGGTTAAAGGTGCTGATCACATGTAAGTCAGTGTTGGGAAGGGTGACACATGTAATCCTAGAACTTGGGAGGCAGATGTGGGTGGAGCCCAAGGCCAGCCCCCACTACATAGAAAGTTCAACAACAAAAACCCACATGCAAAACTCTGTGACTTGGGCCAAACTAATAAGCCAAGAGCTGGCATTTGGGCACCACTGCTGTGGAACGAGCTGCCCAATAGTGTGCTATTGGTCTAGAGCCCCTGTAGTCAGATCTGGTAGCCTCTATGCCCTGCTTTACTAAGGCATTCTGGTCTCTTTTCCAGCTCATTTCGGATACTCCTGGCTTCTCCCTGACCCAATGCCATTTCAAAGATGCCTCTCTCATTCAGTTCAGATTCTTCCTCCCTGTTCCTACAGCAAGGCTCCTAAAAAAGCTTCTCTGCCAAATGATCCCAGATAACCTCATTGGCTCTGCCCTCCACCAAGAAGCAGGCTAAAAAAAGACAGGTCATCTTGAGCAGACATCTCCAAGACCCCTGCTCAAGGAGGACACATCTGGAAATAAGCATGCCCACTGAGACGCCAACTCCCACTGGGGATGAAAGGCTTTGTGGCCACACAAGGTCCATGTCAGCACCCCTCAGGAGACACAAATAGTAGACACAAAGGTCACGGGCTATCCTGTGGCTACACTACACCTGTTCTGAGCGGGGAATATAACAGTTCAACACCTCCCTTACACCATCCTCCAGCCTGCAGACCCCTGTGGGCAACAGAGCTATGGTATCTAAGCTGTAGCAGGAAGCAGCCAGGAGCACTCATGGGTAGCAAATCAGAAAGAGGGTACCAACTGACAAACCAAGCTCCTATACTACAAGACTAGAACCTTAGGGGGAACAAAAACATATCAAAGAAAAGCAGGGGGTGTTGTGATATTTCACTTGTATTTTAATAAATAAAGCTCGCCTGAAGATCAGAGAGTAAAACAGCCCTACTGATCAGCCTTACAGACCAGGCAGTGGTGACAGACACCTTTAATCCTAATAGCTACACTAGTTTACCATAGAAACCAGGAAGTAGTGGTGCACGCCTTTAACCCCAGCACTAGAGAGGAATACAAAGTGGGAGGAGACAGCTCTCACTCACAGTCTCATTCCGAGGATTCCTAGAGAGGATTCCTAGAGGCAGAATCGCCATTTTGGACTGAGGTAGAGGTAAGGGCCAGTGGCTGGCTGCTTTGCTTTTCTGGCTTTCAGACTGAACTGCAGTATCTGTCTCTGGGTTTTTATTAATTATACTATACAGGAGGTGCTCTCAAGTCCCCACACAGCCATCTGCTGCTGAGCCACCCACCTAGGAAGTGCACTAAAGCACTGGTTCCCTTTGGTTCTTCTGCACTTCACTACAGTTAAGGGCTTAAAGATGGCCTTCATAGTCTCTCTTTGCCACAAAATCCACACTAGCTGACTCTTGGATACACCAGAATGGTCTGTCATAAGCTGTAGTCCAAGGCATCCCAGCAGTTCAGGCGAACACGCTTAAAGAAGATAGGTGTTTACCAAGGCAGCTGCTTGGCCCTGCTCAATCCTTCTGGTAACTACTGTATGGGGCAGCCCATCTTTACTCAAGGTGAACCACTCCTGCCAGATGGTGGTGGCGCAGGCCTTTAACCCCAGCACTCAGGAGGTAGAGGCAGGAAGATCTCTGTGAGCTTGAGGCCAGTCTGGTCAACAAGGGCTAGTTCCAGGACAAGCTCTAAAGCTCCAGAGAAACCCTGTCTCAAAAACAAAAAACAAAAACAAACAAACAAAAAAAAAGATGAGCCACTCCTGACAGGCAGACTCATTTCCAAGCTGAGTGCCCAGCATGGTGGCACACACCTGGAATCCCAGCAGCCAGGAGGCTGAGGCAGAAGAATTAAGTTTCAGGCTAGCCTAGGCTATAGGTTACACCGCAAGATGCTTTTTTTTTTTTTGGGGGGGGGGGGAGACGACCAAACCAAAAGAAACAACAACAACAAAACAAACAAAAGAATTCACCATCTCCAGCTCATATTGAAAACTGGCTCTGCCCATAGGAGGAGGCTTGGGCATATGGCTCCAACTACAAACTCTTCTGCCTGTTTGGTGATGCCTCAGATTTTCACCAAACTTATAGAAAGTATGTGGTGAAATGTACCAACTTTAAGTAACCATAGGAACTGTGGGTGGTAAGAGCTACCCTGAACCCTGCCTTGCCACCAGGTGACCCTGGAACATAGTGGGAAAGGCATTTTGCAAGCACAGTCTCACTTGCCCCCGGTGTGGTAAGGAGTGAGGGCTACACCAGACAGGAAGACTCCAGGGAAGACCATCGTATCAAAGCCATCTGGTCTCTGAAGAGCTCTCCAGCTGCAGCCAACACACCAGGACCAGACACAGCCCAGGAGCCGAAGGGGGTGGGGGGAAGGGGTAACAACAAGGCTGCTGGAAGAAGATGGTAAGGCCCAAGCAGGAGAAAACGCAGCTTTGCCCAGCCCAGCTGGACGACCAGAGCAAAGGCCGGGCTCTCAGCGAACAGACTGCTCCCAGCAGTTCCTGGCCTTTCCCTGTTTACAGTGCCAAGGGACCTGCAGAAAGCACCACCACCAGGTCCCCTCCTCGCCGGGAAACAAACAGCAGTTGCAGGAGCAGCACTCATGCTGGTTTCCCGCTTGAGACAGACCCATCCCAACTGCTTCCAAGTTCTCGGGCAGTAGGGACTATCTGGGTAGAGCCATAATCACTGGAAAGTTGAGACCCTCTCAGACTGGGCACCTGTGACAAGCACTTCCTGGGACCAGGAGGCTCGATGGCTCCCTTCACCCAACCTTCACTAAGGCTACTCACCATGCTTGGTGAGTTTACCAAGTTTTACCAAGTTGGGGGACAGAGGCCAGACCTAGCCACTGGCTAGTCCCCACCAGCCTCTAGTTTTGTGCTCCCTCAGCTTCTAGACACAGCACTCTAGTCCTATCCACTGGGACCAATCATGGCTAGTTAAACAAAAGCCATGTTCCAACTCTCTGTAACGCTTTCTTAAAGGGCCAGTGTCACAATCAGCTCTGTGGAAACTTAAAGGCACAGATCCCCTTTTCTGTCCAGGAGGCAAGAAAAGTGACACAACAGCCTATGAGTCACATCAGATTAGCAAGCAGCCTTAGACTTCTGAGGGGGACGGCAGGAGTCAAATCTAAACTTCACTTGAAGGTCCCAAAGCATCTGAAACAGAAACAGTGAGATCAAACGGCGGGGAACACTGCCAGCTCTGAAAAATCCTACTTACCAGACACAGGCTCAGCACTCCTGGCACTGGGCTCTATGCCCCACAACTCCCCAGACAGGCACTACCATCATCACCTTCCAGATGAACACTGAGTACAAGACAGACTTCCCCAGATTCGACCCACAGAGGTCAGTGTGAGCAGAGGACTCCAGCTCTACCCTCCAGTCCCTTCCAAGAGACCAGCTTTTGCCTATTCCAACCTTAGGTCTCACAAGATCCACACCTTTCAGTCCCTTTCTTCTAAGAAAGGGCGGCACGAAATCATTTGTCTAACACGCCCACCACTGGGCTTTCCGGCTTCTTCCTCTACCTTACATTATGACAGGAGTCGGCATATGAAAGGAGTCAAATGCCAGGAGAAGCAGAGCATCAGAAAAGGGAAGAGGATGGTCTGCAGCCTACACAGGTTCCCAATTCCCCACAAACAGGTAGACCACAGAGGCAACAGGTGAGATTCAATGTCCTTTTTAGCCCAAGACTCAGAACACTGAGTCTGTCTACAGGGACGGAGGAGAGAGCCACAGAATGGCAGCTGCCACCCACCTCCCCAGCATGGGCAAGGGAAGAGGGATGGAAAGATGCTTAACTGCCTGGACCCTGGAACCTCGTCTGAGAAGGCTGCCAAGAAGGGCGAGTCATTCTGACCCAGAATGACTGAGTTTAATGGGTGCTGTATGGCTCACCTGAGCCTGGAGCCCCACACTGCAGGGGTTAAGACTCGAGGATTTGATGCTTCACTGTTTCTACAGAGTCTGGAAATCAAGTCAGTCTGAGGATCTATAACTGTCTACATTCAAATCTGAGCTGTACCACTTGCTACCATGTCTCAAGCCTCCCTCAGTTTCCTCCTTTGTAAACAGGGCCATTTCAAAATAGCATTCACTTCCCAGGATTCAGAACCACCCTGGCTTCAGTGAGCACTTCACAGAGGCCTGAAAGAGTGGCTGAAGGAGTTAGCCCACTGAGACGCACAAGCGACCAGGGTAATGATGTGGGCAAACCATTTCTGCTTTGGGAAAGAATTTTCAGAGATCCCTAGCATGATGGCTGAGATGACTGCCTTTCCCTGGAGACAATGAAGCCTGAGAAAGGATGAGATCTAGTCAAACTCTCTGAAGCAGCACACAGCCCACTTTGGTGTTCAGGCCCAGTTGAGGCCCACTGAGTAGGCAGAGGGCAAGAAGGAAGGGGCCCTAAGCCTGGCGGTCTTCTTGGGAGGCAACCTCAGACTTCATCTCCCATGGTAGAACCTGTCTCATACCTGACATTTGGGTCTCAGCTCCACCCCCTTCCTAGGTGCCTTGCCAGCTTGTGAGATCAACTAGATTGCCAACTAGCTCGCGCCACAGCCACACAAGCAGCCTACAACCTAGAGCTGCTGCACACAGAGTCTCCTCAATAGCTAGGGGTCCCCACAACACAAACACCCCAAGGCCCACCAAGCTTGAGGCCTATAGGTCCTTAAAGCTTGATGCATCTGATTGGGGGGGGGGGGCGCAGTACCTGAGTGACTAGATCCAGAGCAGCAGGACTATCTCCAGTCCTGGCACAGTCCATGGCTGATTCTCAATGCAGCAGGAGACCCAGGGCTTTTGCATGCCTCAGCTACAATTCTGCCCATGCTTCTTAGCAACTGCGAGTCCTGTAGTTTCTAGGGCTTCTGTTTCCTTGTATGTAAAATTAAACAATATACCCCTCAACTGAAGACAGAATAGGTTAAAAACAGCTAGCCAAAGCAGAAAAGGCATTTAACCAAGCATATGGGACCCCGAAAGACAAACACTTCAGCTATTCATTCAACAGGTACTGAGAACCCACTAGGGCTGCAAGTTGTCCCTAAACCTGCCCAACAAATCAAAACACATTCCAAACTCTCCCCAGAGCCAGCAAGGCCTTGGGACAGAGGTAAAGGTTAGTGTTAAGACCTCACAATGTGCCTAAAAATTTCTAGCCTAAAGAAGTCTACCTCTGTTCTGAGAAAGACCCTGGAGAGGTCATAGACCCAGCAGGCCCAGATGTAGGGCCTGGGGTCCAGGGAAAAGCACGGGAATAAAGAATCAGTGGAGTCAAGAGAGTCATCAGGAGTCTGAAAAAGTAAAACATATGCAGGGCAGATGAGGGGAGGCCCAGAAAGCTGTTGACATTTGGGGGATGCAGAAGCCACTGAGGAGGGCTAGGTCTCCTGAAGCATGCTGGTGAGGCTTTGAGATAGCTTCTGTCTCTATCAGGTTTCTGATCACCAGAGGCCTTAGGGTTGCAACAGCCAACAGCACCTGTGACACCAGGACCCCTCATCCTTCACAAGTCTTTGTCTTAACTTTCCTCTAGGCTCACAGGGCTCTGGTTTGGAAGCAAAAATTGCTTCCCTGTGGTGATGTCATCCATGCCCCCCAGCTTTAAATACCCCAGTTTGCTCACAACTCCAACTTTGCACTACATCCTCCCTGGAGCTCCAGCCTCCTAGCTCAAGGGCGAGGCACATCCTCACCCTTCTCCATGCCCCAGAGAACCTCAGGCCTAAAAGAACCCCTTTCCCCAACCCAGCCTCTCCAGCGGGAGCGGCCCCTGCATTAGACTTCCCCACTCCTCTACAAATCAGAGGACTCTTCAGGAAGGTGAAACCCTGAAAACCTTCCAATGGGAGCTGGAGAGATGGTTAAGAGCACTTGTTGCTCTTGCAGAGGACCCAAGTTTATTTCCCAGCATCCACACGGTGGCTCACAACCATCCATAACCCCAATTCCAAGTGATCTGACACTCTCTGACCTAGGTGGGCACCAGACACATGGTGCATATATGAAGGAAAAACACTCACACGTTAAATAAAGTTAGAATAAAACAACAACAGCAAAAACCTTCCAGTGACTCCTGGATGACTCTGCAGTAGGACCAGGTGAACTGTGAACCCCTCCACAAATGGGAAGGCCTACATCTGCTCTAAAAAACACTTCACTCTTTACTAGTGAAGCTAGCCCTGAGCTTCTGGGCCCCACCTGCCTTGAGGATGCTGCACCTGCAAGAAGAGTTCTTACTCTACCCCACTTTCGAAATAGATGGCGCCTGTCCTCTCTTGGAATTCATCTCTCCTGGACTCCTTACTCCACATCAGGCCCTGTCCTGCCTCCATCATTCCTCAGCAACATGCCTGGCTTGTTTCCTTGGGAGCATCTTGCTCATTCAGCCAACAAATATTTACCAGGTGCAAACTATGTGCCAGGTCCTATTTGGGACACTGATCAAAGCCAGTCCCCGACTTGTAGGCAGGGGTCGCTTACTTACTTTTACAAACTCTGTCTTACCACACGGGAAGCTGTGTATGGCCAGAGTCTATGGCTGCTGCATCTGTCCTAAGAGTGTTTGATATGATGTAAACTCTATTAATAAACCAGCACAAACAAATCAAGGACCAGAGTAGCCAAGAAACCAAACTCAGAAAGACATGAAATCCAGAGTCTGCGGGTCCCTGCCCTCAGGTGAGAAGGGAGGGCTTCAGAGCTGCAGGGGCCTAGTGGCTCCATCCTTGGGGACTGATGGATGCACATGTTCAATTTAACTACTGGAATACAGAAGGGTGCTGCACGCCAGAGTACTAGAGAAAGTCAACCCTTCGATTTTCAGGTTCTGATGTTCTCTGCTCCAGCAGAAAAAGAAGAGAGTGGCCCTTAGTGTCAGGATCAATGCAAGTTACAGAAGTAAAGCTTTTCTCTTACAGATGTAACCATGAAGACAGACTTCATTAAATCTTTCCAAGAGGCAGAGGCAGGAAGAACCACAGGGGCTGGGGAGTGGGCAGCTTTGCTGAGAGCCCAGGAAGCAGTTGGTTAGAGCCCCTTCTTCAGAGGTCACCTTCCCAAACTGCAGCTTCTCTGGGCCAGAATCAAGAGCCAGAGCATGGGGCACCTGCTGGTTTCCAGGTCCTTGTTCCCTAAGGACAGGGCTTGGCTGCGATGGCATGGGAGCAATCTACCCGGCAGCCCTAGCCCCACCCCTATTCTCCCTCCCCCTTTCCCCTCTCTGGTGAGAGCAGGGGTATATGGAGAGGTCTGGTTAGGCCTCAGGTCACCACTGCAGTTCACTGACCAGTTCTCCTAGTGACACACCTCCAAGGAGAACTAGCCCCTCAGTCTCCAGCCCCGCCCAGCCCCCACACCTGGCTGAATGCACTGCATAGGAAACAGAAACCTGTGTCCTCTTCCTCCTCCCCTGCACGTCCAGGCACAGACCTTGGCAATGGTAGGAGTGTAGGCCCAGGAGCCAGATGAGGTTTCAGAGGATGGCTGGGCCTCCAGGGAGTGGCACCTCCAGTCCGGCACAGGATCTTGCCAAGGCTGTCACTGAGGAGTCCAAGGCCACAGAGGCCCATTCCCAAGGGTTGTGTAGACCCAGGTGGCCAGGGTGGACATCTAAGAGGTAAACCCGAAGGGCTCCCCCTTACCACAGAGCACAACTGAGTCCATGTCTTCCACACTGAAACTCCCCAAATGTCTTAAACACATAGAGTCGACAACATCTGGAGATTTCCGGGTTCCCCAGAGAACAAGAGGAAAATTACAGTCTTCCACACAAGTAACCACGAGGCCTCCAGGTCCAAGAAGTCAGAAGGGTTCTTGTAAGTAAACAGCTTCTCCTAGCCTGCGGCAGCAAGCTCCCAGGGCTTCCGCGGGTGTAGAACTAGCAGTAGCAACTCCAGGAAGCCTTGGCTCAGAGGTTCTCGCAAGCACCTCCCCTGGAGTGCTGGCTCTGCCCTCTGGAGTCCCGCCCCTGGGCCTCTGCGCTAGCCAATGCCCAGCAGTCCCAGTGGATGCATTCTGGTCTCAGATCAAAAGATCAGTCTTGGGAGGGCCTTTCCCACTCTCCACCCCCACGTCCATTATCACCCAGCTTCATTTTCTTCATAGCGGGGATCTGAGGTCATTCTGCTTTTTTTTTGCTCTAGTCTCCCCCTCCCTCAAGAACCTAACCAGTCCAGCCCAATAAGCCCAGAACACCTTGAGCAGTGTCTGCCAAAAAGCAGAAACTTGATAGGCATTTGGAATCTATGAACCTATTTTCCTAGCTGGTCTGAAACAGGCCAGCCAGAGCTATATTAAGGAGGAGTTAGAGCATCAAATTTGAGGGAATCCCGGTACCTCTCCACCCTCTTTCCACCCAAGCAGTCCAGATCTCCCACCCAGGAAGCTGCATGCTCCAGGGCACTCTCTCCTGGCCCCACCTCCCAGGCCTGGAGTGGGCCCTTCCCTTCTCTTCCCAGGCCGGGTGCTTTCTGTTTCAACTGGCTTGAGACCTGTGGCTGGCTTCCAGCGCAGGCTGGAGCAGGGAGAGGTGAAGTAGTAGGGATGGGGACAATCTGGAGGGAATGAGGGGCTGAGAACTCTGGCTTAGTCCTCATGTGCCTTTGCAACCTCCCTCCAGGCTCCCCGCAATCCCAACAGCACCCTCCAACTATGGCTGAGCTCTAAAAGTATACTGTGGATTCAGATGGGCACTCACTGCAGGAGAGAGGTGAAGGGACACAGCTCCATCTAGCTCACACTAGCACAACCAGAAGAACAGCCAGGGCAAACATCCTTCCCTCTTAGAGGCACTACCACCACTTCCAATCAGATATGTGTGAAAAGCAACACAGAGAGAGAGGTCCAGAGAAGGACCTCTGGTACCAAGGGCAGCTCAACTCCTTGTACTCCTTGTTGTGGGTAGCTCCTGGGTCCCTATCTTTTCACTTTGAGATGGTTTTTCTACTGCAGAAAGTGGCTGGGCCAAGAGAGCAAGGAGATAGTTAAAGGGAATGACGTAGGCAAGCTGGTGAGTGGTGACCAGATATTTATAGGAGCCCAATTTGAAGATCCATCCTCAGGCCACACCACATACAGCCCTCACTAAAATGCACTACTGCAATGCTGTAGCTATGTGAAGGTACTCCTAGTCAACCAGACATTTTTGCTTGGTTTACCCTTTCCTACACCACAAAGGCAAGCCACAGCCCCAGGCTCCACTTACTAGTCTTCTAGCACTATGGGGTCAACCCCCTTCCCTTAGAGCCACAGGCAGAAGGGCTGATCTAGAGCTTCCCCTCACTCCTGGACTTCAAGTCCCCAAAGGAAAGAGACCGAAAGGGCTAGTAGGGAAGGCCCCTGGCCAAGGCCATGCCCTCCTGGACTCACCACAGGTTCCAGTTTCGTCCATGACAGCTAGAGTCTGACCTAGAGTGCTCAGGACTCTACAGGGGCAAGCTGGTGATGAAGCTGTCCTATTGGTCCCAGGTGACTCCAACCTTAGGGTACCCAGCTTACTCCATCTTGCTGGGCCCCAGTTCTGTATCTGGCTGTGTTCTGGGCATGGTGGGCCAACACCACCCCATCTGGCCATACAGGAACCTGCCCACCCCTCAGGATACATGGCCTGGCAGCTCCTAGTCAACCATGGTCTTCCTCTGGAGTCCAGGCTTACCCTCCCAGTTTTCAAGTCTTAGTAACATTTCCTAGCAGGAAGAGGTGACAACGTATTTACAAATGGGACCAGTAAAGACACCCCTGGTTCCACAGTGGCTAAGACAACAGGAAATGAGCAAATAGAGCCTGCCGTCCAAGCACAAGGTACCCAGTTTCATGATTGTGCATGCAATAAAAGGCAAGATAGCCACTCCCCATATTCAGTCACTGCACAATTGACCCAACTACATCTGAAGGCAGGTGTGCCTCATTCAAATACTCCTACTTGGAAGCCCTCCTAGTTTCCTCCACGCAGGAAGCCATTCCCTGCCAGTGGACCCACATTTTCATTTAATCCTCCTGTCTCAGCCTCCCAAACACTGGCTTACTGCAGAAATCATAAACATGTGCCAACACATTCGGTTTTTACCTAATTCTACAATCTTGCAGCAAGCAAGGGCTTAGAGCAGAACTTTCTGCTCTGTGTGACAGCGGTCACAGGACTGGGTACAGGTAACAAAAGCAGAGGTGGGCTGTATCCTAAGTTGGGCTTCTACACTCACCAGCTGTCTGGTCTTGGAGAAGGTATATCTTTTACACCCTCCCAGCCCCAGCTAGGGGCACACACAGCCTTAGAACCGACAGGCCTGAGGGCTAGCCTCCCTGAACAGGCCCTACCAACCCTACTACTCAGCCTTTGGGGCCAAGGCTAGTAAACTCTAGTAGACCCTTCCCTTCCTCATGGCCACACCCCCAGTCTGGCTGCTCTACCCTTTCAAAGCCCAGCTAGGCTCCTCCCATTTAAAGGAACCCTTCCCCCACAGGCCTGCATGCTGCTTCTTGATCTGCCAGGTCCTCCTGGGGGTCTAGTCATCTCTGGATCAAGGCACAAAGAGCATACACACCCTTCAGGCCAGTCAGAACTCAAGGCCTGAAGTTGTCATTACCAACCAGGTACAGTCTCTGTAGTACTCTGGAAACGTCTCCCTGGAGGATGTGAAAGGAGAATGAGCCCCAGACTACGAAGACACTTCAACGCCTTGTTTGCACATCCCTGGCTCATCTGCACTGTCAACATGACTAGCTCTAGAATCACTAAGGTGACTGGTGATGTACACCTGTGCTAGGCCACTGAGGGTATCTCCAGGGATGGTGTGCTGAGGGAGAGGAAACCATCCCACTGGCAGGGAGTCACGTGCATCTGCAGTGCATTGCCCTCTGTTTTCTAAGGGCCAGGAAGCGAACAGCACTCCCCTGCCAGAGTCTACCCCTAAGCTGATCTCGCTCTCGGCAAGGGCGCGGGGGGGGGGGGGGGGGGGGGGGGGGGGGGGGGGGGGGGGGGGGGGGGAGGATATGTCCACATACCCAATGAACTCTTTGAAACTACCAGCAAAATACAAACCCCCTCTGCTTCTGCCATGCATCTGGGCACAGCAACTGCAAAAGTAATCACCACAGTTATGTATTCCTCTCTCCTTTCCATAGGCTGCTCTCTAAGGACACACACACACCCCGGAGGAGGCGCTGCTATAGTCCAGAGACCTCAGGACGAACCTGTAAGTCATTCAGGGCAGTGAGGGACCACTGCAGAGTCAGTCAGGCCTGGCTTTTCAAGGACAAGGGCCTCTATACTCAGCTGATGTTAGACTGAGGGCCAACTCCAGGAAGCAGCTTCAGCACTCCCCAGCTGTTAATTTATGTGCACACATCCATGCATGTATGGCTTTATCAGCACAACAAAAAAAAAAAAACAAATGTGTCCTGGCACCCACTTCGTGCCAAGCTGAGAGGTCTTTTACATTCATTATCTCTGTAAGCCTCCCCGGGCACTCACACGACGTCTGCCTAAAAATGACACGGAAGCACAGAGGGGTAGGAATGCTACCCAAGGTCACACAGGGAGCTGGAATTCTGGGCTCCCCAACACTCATTACTCCAGGGCCTATTGTCTGTGCCTCTGGACTCCCCCTTGCTGGGGATTCCCCTTTGCTGAGAACTGTGTGGGTGTTTAAGGAAAGCTGCCATCCCAGAGACCTCAATTCTCTTCCTCTTCTCGACCTGCTCAGTAGCCCCATCTCCTCCAAGTTAAGTCCAGCCAGCTCCAGCCTCTGGCCACCTCTGCCCTCCACCAGCCTGGATACAGCACCCTCATCTGCCAGGCCCCCAAGCAGGGCTTTGTGGTGAGCAATGTGGCTGGCAGAGAAACCTGGACCCTTTTCCTCTACTGAGATGTTAACACATGTTGGCTCCCCAAATGTAATGTTTCCATTAAAGCGTTTCGTGGGAGTAGACTCCCACCCGTGCGACACCTCCTCTGGAAACACAGAGTAAATTTACTTGAACAAGCAATGAGACATGGTCAGCATTTCCATTCCTACGTGGTCACATTGCCAAGTGCTGGGCAGCAATTCATGGTGTGCCAAGGATTGTGTGTTATCAGGAGGCAAACGGCGACCATAACCGATCCCTAGTGACTGTGCTAGCATTACCTGGTGCTCAATGCTCCCCATCCTTAAGACTTATTCAGAGATAGAGCCACTCACTGGGCTCTAAGTAGTGCCTCACTTGTACCCCCAAGTCCTATCCCCAACTCTACTACAGATGACAACACAGTCCCATTAGACAGCCTGCCCAGGCTACCTAGCCAGGGTCGGCAAGCATGGGGAAGACACCTGTCCCTGCCCTTAAAGGCCGGCAGCTTGGTGGAAAGGAAAGGCACACCAAACTGATGCCAAGCGAAAGCACATATGAGAAGCTATGGGTCAGAAGAAGCTGCTTATTGTTCAATGTGGGGCCCGACACACCATGGGAATTCTGGGAGCTGAGAATGGGAATGGTTACAAAGAGAGGTGAGTGACCCAGATCAATCCTTTCTGAGTCCTACAAATCCCTCCAAATGTAAGGCACCTCTCAACGTAAGTCAAACAGCCCAGGGCTGACCACTAACACGCCGCATCCTGTCTACACCAGGGCAGCCCAGCACTTTGAGGTGATGCCCTGTTTACAGGTGCAGAGTGGGGCGTTCTTATTTCCCCAATCCACAGAGCTTACAGAGCCTGCTGTGTCTGACCCCGAGGTTTGTACTCCAGTGAATACTAAGCCCGAGCTTCTCCACCTGCACAAACTGTTGCTGGAAGCAGGGCACCGGTGGAACGGTGCTGAGGACCTGAAGCCTGTGTCCTGGAGGTGGAGGTCATGTGGTTAATGACACTGGTTAGTGGTTTCACACATCACTCTTCTCTGACAGAGCCAGGCTTGCTGAGGATGGCCAAAGATAAGGAATTCTAACTGGTGAGCTCGGTGGCACAGAGCCAGCAGCAGACCCAGTAGTGATGGTGTTGCAGCAGAAACAGCTGAGCACAGCAAACAGAGCCATTGACCCAATTCTGCTCTATTCTGTCTTCAAGAAAATGATCGAGTTTAAATGAATAGGTTTCCCATGTCCCCAATGGCTTAGGAGGGATAGAAAGGGGACGGGGAACCAAAAATGGCCCCTGGGCCCATTGTTGATTATTTCTGAGTCTTTAGGCCAGGGAAAGGCTTCTTACTTTCCTTGGTGGCCAGAGGGAGTTGGACACAATTGGGAAGCAGTGAGGTACAAACCCACATGGCTGGACAATAAGGATGGATTTCACTAATAGCTTTGTGGAGTAGCCCTGTTGGTCTCCTTTCCTCTAGGATGGGAATCCGACAACCCCCGCTGCTTCCAGTGTCACTAGAGCAGATATGGAAAAGCATGTAGGATGAAAAGTCACGGCAACAGGAACGCAGTCCAAAGCTGCCGAGAAAATTTTATTCCAAGAAAATCCACAACTCTGGGCTCTGAGGAGAATGTTTGAAGTGAATGGTTTGGGATATATACAAATGCTTGATGGTAATCAATAAAGAAAAAAAACAGGAAAACTGGAACACCACTCCACCTCATCGTGTGAAACCCAGCCTGTCTGTTGGCTACAGCTGCCATGAGCCACCGCACAACCTCTAGTTTAATGGCAACGCACCTAAGTTAATTCATGCTGTGATAGTGTTCTTCCCCCCTGCTTACTGCTTTAGTTTTTCTTTGGCTACTGAGGGGTTACCCTCTCAACCCTCACCTCCCCAGCAGACTGCAGGAAGGAGGGTCTGCCTGGCCTGGTTTTACTTTAGAAGATATAAGGTTTACTTCCCTCCAAAGACAAATTTCTAATTACTTTTTAGCAAAATGGGGGCTTCTGAGAGGGCCAAGAAAGAGAAAAGGCTTAGAGATAAAAACATTACCCAGTGTCCCCAAGAGTCCTCAGAGCAGAGGGAGCCTCTCCGTGAGGCTGCATTACTCTCTGGGCTCTAGACTTTACTGAGCCTAAGGCTCCCTCAGCCTCAGTCTCCTGCCCTGATAAGGATCTGTGGAACGCAGAGTGCTACTTGGATTAAATGAGATGATGCCTGCCAAGCGCTTGGTAGGATGTCTGGCACATGGCACGGGATCAAAACCCGATAGGTATTACTGTTTCTGTTGTGTTATCTTTAGTGAAAAGCATGCCAGAGAATCCCGAGTGGGTGACTGCAATAAAGCAGCACAGCCAGGCAAACGTGTGAGCAGCTGAGGCCACCCATAATTAGCAGTCATTACATATGCAAATGTCTGCTCAGCAGCTAGAGCCAGTGTTGTTTGAAGTATGTTTAAATAACCCTTTCCCCTGCTGCCCACCCTCCTCAAATCTTGCTTACACTATTAATTCCATTGACAAACACTTCATAAAGGCAGATAGGAACTCATACATATTTGAGTCACAGGTTTTAAAGGACTGGGATGTGACTCTGTGACAGAATACTTTAAGGTTCCCTCAGAAAACAAAACACTACCAAAGTTTTAAAGGTTGAGTCGCTGCCCACCCTCACTGTGTTATCTGGGGGTCTGGCTCTGGGGTCTGCAGCTACCCAAGTCCAGACTGCCACTTAATACCTTCCATAGCCTAGATGGAGTCTCGGTTGGATACAATTCCCAATCACTGCTCTGACAGTGCACACAATGGGTCCTCAGAAAGTACTAGATGGCTAAACTTGTTCTGAGCTCCTTGGGTCAATAGAGCCAGATCTAGGGAGAGGTAGTTGAACTGTAAGCCCCCAAGCCAAGTCAGACAAAGCAAGGCCACCAACTGCTCTCCCAACCAGACTCATCAGAGGAATATGAATGGTGCCAGACCCAATCTTTCCATGGATGCTTTACATTGGCTGTGTCAAGAATCATAGGAGATGAAGTCATTGCTCCCAGAAATAGACTGATTAAGATGTGAGGGCAGTGCAAACAGCAAGACTGGACTGACTCTTTTCTCTCTCTCTCTCTCTCTCTCTCTCTCTCTCTCTCTCTCTCTCTCTCTCTCTCTCATTTCTCTGTCCTGGGAGGGAAACAGAAAACATGCCAGGAGCCAGAGCTAGCACAAGGAGCCTGAAGGTGGGTGGGTAATACAGCTACAACTGTTTAGTATTTTCTTTTTTCTTTTTAGAATAGCTAGCACCTAAAGTGCGATTCCAGGGACCACTCTGCTGGGGTTCTCTCAGTCCTGAGCCTCAATATAGTCCCTAACATGCAGCCACTTGGCATGCTCAGACCCCTGTACCTTTATTACTACCTCCTTGGCCTCATCCTTCATGTTCCCAAAGTGAAACCCCACCTACCTCTTCTGAGCCCCTCACATTCCTACCTATCCAAGAGGCAGCCTGACTGCTTGGGGTTAGGGGTAGGAGGGGGCGTCTAGTGGTCAAGGAAGACTTAAAGCAAGACATTATGCTCAAATCCTACTCGGTCCTCTTGCAGCTATATGGCCCTGGGCCAGTAACCCTACTCTGAGATTAGTTTCTACCTCACAGGGTAAAATAAAATGAATTGTGTGTTCTTTCGCCGACACCCCAGTCCCTATCCTGGGTCCTGGAGACACAGGAAGGAGCAGACGTGAAGTCTATTCTCTCAAGCTGATGGTCAACCCGTGGGCAAGGTACAAACGTACAGGGAGTAAGATGAGTAAGGGAACTCAAGTCTAGGTTCAAGCAGGAAGGATTCCAGGATTAACACATGAATGAGATAAAGCAGCAAGGCCAAGAGGACACTGTTGGTAGAGGTGAGGACAGCGATGGAGCTGCACTCCAGGACAGGGATCAGGGACCAGTGCAGCAGAGAGAGCAGGAGACAGGCAGGCAGGCAGGCATTGCCCTCAAGAAGGTCTCCAAGGGAGTATTGTCTTAAAGACTTCTCTAGTACTGCCAGGGGTCTGTGCAAGCAATCCCAGCACCCGGAGGGCAGAGATGGGAGGATGGAGAGCTTGAGGCCTCATGGGATACCATAAGGAGACATTGTTTTAAAAAAAATAAGCAACAACAACAAAAATAATCAAATAAAGCCAACAACTGCTCTGACTGGCAAGACTGGAGTAGAAGGGGAAATGGGGAGACCAGCCTAGAGCACAAGGCCAATCTTCTATAATATTTCTTCTTATTGTCCCTGTCACTCACTACCACCCACAACACATCACCCCTAATGCTCACCCCTCCCCACAACCAGGGCTGTTCTGCTGATCCTTAAGAGAGCCCCAGGAATGGGCTGGGCTCCACACGTGCTTTTCAGACAACAGAGAACTTCGCTTAAGCTCTAATGCAGGCAGCTCCACAGCACCTTGGGCCAGCACTCTACCCACCCTGGGCTGTGGAACCTATGCAGACCTCCATGGCCCACCTAAAAATCCAGGACACACTCCTGGTGGCCGGACCTCCCTTTGGAGTACCAAAGAGCCAGGTACAAGCCGTGGTGAAGACAGGTTTCCCAGAAGCAACAGACACCTCTCCCACACCCAACACAGGCAGGGACCACAGCTGGTTTTCTGTCTTTGTCCCCAGGGCCTACCACAGATGAACAAAAACAGAAATAACTCAATCCCAAGGATCCCTCAGGGGAGTTTTGTCCGCACCAGAAAATCAGACAGGCAACCTGCCTACCTTGGAGTTTGGGTGAAGCTTCTCGCTCGGAAGCCGTATTCAAAACCCCTGGCCCCACTCCTTTATGGACTCAAAATACTTCTCTGGCCCCAGCCCCAGAAGCTGCAGGTGAGGGCAGGAGGGCTCACAGGAAGGGGACTTCAACTGTGCTACCTGCCTTCCAACCAAGTAAGCTGAGGAGAAGGCACCTGGCCCAGGCGCAGGGACAGTTCTTTTTCTATGAGACCCCCCCCCCAAACTTTCTGCAGAGGAAGTTCCCTGGTGGTTATGGTGAGTGGGAGTTTTGAGGTAGCAGGGCTTGCGATCTGTGCCCGGAGCTCTTGGTTTTAATTATCTCTACATGGAAAACAGACTTAAGCGAAGATAAAGAAAGAGAATGGGAGGGCAGCAGTGAGGACTCTGAGAGCTGGCCACTATGGCTCCCTCACCCCTAAGATAAGATCCTAACGGGAATGCTGCCTGGCCTCTGCTTGACCTCAGGTCAGCGCCCAGAACACAGAGAGGCAGGGCTGGGACATGGTCAGGAGCCCCACCTCAGACACAGGCATTTTGGGGTGGCAGACTCTGCAAGACCACATGGGTGGGGGTGCTCTCCATTCTCCTCATGCTTTTGCAGACAACGAGGCTGGAAACACTGAGGTTGGTTAGGCCTGCTCCACCGACCTGTGAGGGTCAGGTGCCTCTGGCTCTGGCCCGAGGCTTTGCATACAATAAAGGGATAATTAAAGTTTAAGCCTGAGAACAATCCTGGAAGGCCCAGGCACCAGGTGATCTTCTATAAAGTCAAGTGCAGACTGCACAGGGTGTGACAGTCAGTGGAGAGAGGAAAGGGAAAGTTATGCCTACAGGCCTGGATGGAGGTGACCAGGGTTCTAAGGACCTGAAACGGAAAGGTGGGAAGGACAGGGCACAAGGTCCGGTGAAGGCCCTCCTCAGCAGCACAGGAAGGAAATGTCCTGCAGGCAGCAGAGCAAATGCTACCAGCAGCAAGGTCACATGCGTGGACAATGCCATCCCACCGCTATATAGCTGCACCACTGCCCAAGAGGCAGTCACTGGGACATCTCCTAAGCAACTCTTCTTCCCTGGGCTCTTGCCTGACTAAAGGGGCTTATTTATTCAGCAAACTGGGGAAAGCGCCCATGGAGCAGTGAACACAGGTGGACATTCTCAGGGCAGTTGGGCTAGCCTCTAGCTGATATACTGGCCCAAGGCAGCACTGCACACCGATGGTACCAAGGCAGCCCAAAGCCAGGCAAGCACCATTCACTTAGTAAATAAAAGTGGGTCCCACTGCTTCTGCCCTGTCCCTCTGCAGGAAGGCCTGGCCAATGCCTTCTAGCCACCTGAACTCTGGCCAGCCTTACCATAAAGGACTCTAACCAGAGTGCAGGTTGTATTTGGTCAACATTCATGCTTTGTTTAGCCACACAGTGTATGACATTTTTATGTTTTGAATCAATTGCCAACATTTAAAGATGTGAAATTTTTAAATGTCAGGAAAAAAAAAAAAAAAAACAACTTTAGGGCATTTTCTTCCAAACCCAAAATTCTACCATCAAAACCAAACAGCTGTCCCTGACCCCAGAAGGACACAGCCATACAAACTGTTTTCCATAAGCTGTGAAGTGCCTTAGCTAGGGTTCCTATGTCACATGGGTAAGGCAGGGCCCACAACACATCAGACCTCTCCTAGGGTCACACCAGCTCCTGGCGCACAACACAGACTTGCCAATGTGTGTGGAGAGAGACAAACAAAGCAGATAAATCAGATAAGCCCTGGGCTTTTCCACACCCAGGACCTCCCGACTGCCACACTGTTTCCTTGCAAAAGCCCTGTCCCCTACATGTGCAGCTGAACTGCTCCACTCCTAGGTCCCTCGCACAGCTGGGTACTCCTGCAGTAGGGCAAGTGGGATAGTCATCTGCAGGCTGTGTCCAAACCTCTGGAATCATTGTATGGTCTTTGTTTAAAGGTTAGGTCTTGTAGTGTCTAGGCAAAGGAAGCCCAGTGCTCCTGGCATCTCTGCACCTTCTGGCCAGCCCAGACAGATCCCCAGGAAGTCTGTCAAACTGAAAAGAAGAAATCCAACAGCAGAACTCAGGAAGTCAAGGTTTCTTTGGATGCTGCCTGCAGGAGGCCTGCCCCTCTTTGAAGCTGGTAACCAATTCTTCCCTCTTTCTTTCCAGTAAATGAAACTTCACAGGGTTTTCAAGGTCAGAGCTCTATTGGCAGGAAGGGTTCTCTTTGTTCTTCTACCTCAGACTTACCCCAAACACAGACAATTGTCCCCAACAACCAATTCCTGCTGGGTGAAGACAAGGACCAGGCAGGTGCTTCCTGTGGTCCCTAGGAGTCCTGCTCCCCTGGATACAGATTCTCTGTGGGCCTTGCTTCCTGAAGCTCAATCTTAGCAAGAAGTTTGGAAAGAAACAGCTGCCAGTCCTCAGAGTATACCCACAGCCCAGGGAGGGGGTCAAGGCTCAGGATGGGCTTGGTCCCTAGTTGGTGGCTGAGGATGTTACCTCAGGCTACTCTCCTCTCTGTTTCAGTCTCCTCTCTTGGAAAATAAGGAAATAAATACCCAATTGGAAAGATTCAAGCTCCTAACGAGACCCAGAGGAGCTGTGGGAATCACAAAGTGCCATGCCAAAGTTAATTATTCCAGTCCCTGGCGCAGTGCGTGGCATGCAGTAGGTGCTCAATGAGTATTTTATTCGGCTTGAGCTGTGCCAGGCTTCACACTGGGTGCCAAGTGGAGAAGAAGAGGTCTAGGTTATCTATGGGAGGTCTGCCCTCAAGGGCTAGAGAGGGTCTTGCACGTCTGAACAGCAAGGAGGTAAGAGCCAGAACACTGTGGGACCCAGAGAGCGGTCCTGGGCTCCTTGAGGCACGGTAAGAGATTTGGTTCTTTCCTCTGGCATAGTTCAAGTGTCATGTGTGCCAGGAACCGGATAATGCCACAGTACTGTATGGTCCAAGCTTTCATGGACACTCAGTAGCTCTTACATGTGGTTAGAGAACAGGCTACCGACCTGACCCGGCTGAGAGGACATGCCTGCCAGCCCTGAACAGGCCGAGGCCACCAGAAGTTCTAAGGGTTGTGCACCTGGCAGTTCACTCTGGCTCTTTGGTACTAGCCTCAAGATCCCGACCAGTCAACAACCCCCACTACACCCTCTTCCTGGCACAGAAGCAAGCTCACCTCTTAGACTTGTGATGCCACAACAAAGCACCCGGCACAAAAGGGACTACACTCTTGGGCTCATCCTCTACCTCCCTCAATCTCAGCCTTTACCTCTCCTTCCTTACCTGCTGCTTCTGCCCTTAGAACTGGTTCCCACTCTCCCAGCACCCACCAGCCCTTTTCACCTCCCCCAGCATGTCCAAGAAGACAGAAAGGCCCTAATCCTCTGTCCTCACCAGATTCTCCTGCCAGTCTCAGTGCCTTTGTCCTTGCTTTGCCACCCAAGGAACTGATTTCCTTCAAACCCCAAACACTATCACCACTTCACCCGATTCCTTGAGAGAGGATCCAACTCCTGTTACACTCTGCCATAGACAGCAGTAGAAGACGAGGCCAGAGTGTCCAGTCCCTTGTCTACCTGGGCACATCCATCCCTTCCTCACTTGGTCCCTCTCCATTGGCTAGTTTCTACAGCCCTGGACCGCAGCTTGGCTATCCAGAGTGAGGTGGAGTGCTATTTGTGGACTGGGGAGGAGCTAGACTGCCACTGTGTGCTGAGGAAGCCCTTCTGCTGTTGAGGAGCAGATCCAAGAGACCCAAAGGAACAGCTCAGGAGGCTGTGCGAGGGGCATCAGGGAACCAAGCCCTAAGCAAAAGGGGTTAGGACCTGAAAGACTGGGTAGAGCAAGAGGCATCTGGACGGAGGGGACACAAGGCATGACAGTGCCATGCCAAGCATTTTTCTGTAAATTTCATCTATTCCTCTCAAGATTCCCAATTATCCCCTTCTTACAGGTAAGTAGTAGACAGAGGAGGGTTTGACACAGACCCTAACCTGGGCATCTGCATGAGGATACAGGGGAGCCCAGAGCACAAGGAGATTGGGGGCAGCAAAGGCAAGAAGAGCCTGGAGGCTCTGGGGGCTTGTTAAACCCTTGAAGTAAGTAGCTCTGCAGTCCCTGCAGACCCTGCCACCCCCCCCCCCAGCGGAGGTAGATGACAAACCCCAGGGGGCACCTGGCAGCAGCATGAGGGCTGCCAGCAGTCTGAGGACCCCAATCCCCCAGCCTTCTTTCACCATTTGCCTGAAGCCTGAAAGAGGCTGCTTCTGAGGAGCCAGAGAAGGCAGCCAGTCAGGAGGCATGCTCAGTGGCCACACCACAGGCTGGCGTGGAGCTGTTGCCAAGGCGGCAGAGGAGTCTGCCTTCACAGGCAGAGCGCTTTAGCACATGCTCTCTCTGGACTACCAGCACAATGGCCAGCGGCAGCAACCTCAGCCATGGGCTTCAAGCTCCCGTCCCAGAGAAGCAGAGCTCACGGACAAGACATCTGCCATCTGGGATGCCTGCTCCTCTGCCAGGGTCGGGGAAAGTGGAGCTGAGGAGAAGGTGAGGGGAAAACAGGCCCCCTAACTGAGCTTCCACCAGGCCAGATCAGACTGCCAGACTACTGCTAAGGACTATGTATGTATGTGGTCCAGCCTGGCACAGAAGAAGAAATCCAAGCACTGTTGAAAACATGTGAACCAGAACTGAATCCACTCAAGGGCAGAGTCACGAAACTAGGAATCCATGAGGTGGCACCCAGAGGTCTAGACAGTTTTCTCTAAAACTGCCCTAGGAAGGATTTGGCATTTCTGAGAGTACACCAAGAAGCCTCACACTGACCACACAGGCACTACTACCCTGTCTGAAACCTACCCCAAGCCTCAGGGAATCAGCAGACTAACGCTGCCAATGGCACTCAGGTCCTGAGTTCTACTCAGACTGATGTCACTTAAGGAAGCAGTAAGGAAGCTGCTGGTCCATGCTAGGAATGAACTGATGTGCAGTTCTCAGCAGACAGAAGCGCACGCAGGAGAGACTGCAGGACTGTTTGCTCTGTGTGTGTTCACGGCAGTCTCCTGACGCCACAGTAACACTTACTCAAAAGGAGCCCAAGCTCCCTGCTCACAGCAAATCTTCAGACTAGAAATTCAGCCACTCTGACCTAGGAGTGAGAGACTGCTGCTCAAGTGGGCACCCAGAGACCAGGTTCCGAGGACAGCTCACTATCTATCTACTTGGACTTAACTGGGTACCACCTACACGTACTAGCATGATGGCTGGGATGGAAATACAGAAGAAAGAATCTCAAATCCTCTCATGGCCCAGAGAGAAGCAAGCATAAGTGCATGTTGGAAAAGCTTAATGAGGGATCTTCCACTCCACATCTTCCAGAGGTCTGGCAGGCCATGGCCTGTCTCTATGAAGAGACCTAAGATTTGTACCAGGGTCAGGGCTGTGTGACTGTAAAATATCACACTGCAGAGCCCAAGAGTGTTGGTTTTTGTTAACTCGACACAAACAAGAGGGAACCTTCCTTAAGAAGATCCATCAGTCTGTTTTGTGGGCAGCACTATCCCTGGGCAGGTATGGTCTGGTTATATAAAAAGCCAGCTGAGGGGGGGGGGGCTGGAGAGATGGCTCAGTGGTTAAGAGCATTGCCTGCTCTTCCAAGGGTCCTGAGTTCAATTCCCAGCGACCACATGGTGGCTCACAACCATCTGTGATGAGATCTGGTGCCCTCTTCTGGCCTGCAGACGTACACACAGACAGAATATTGTATACATAATAAATAAAAAAATAAATATTAAAAAAAAAAAGCCAGCTGAGGGAACCAGGGAGCAAGCCAGTATACAGCCTCTGCAGGTCCTGCTGCAGTTCCCGCCATGACTTCCCTTCATGATGGACTACGGTAAGGCAAAATAAACCCTTTCCTCGCCAAGTTGCTTTTGGTTTGGTCATGGTCACAACAGGGAAAGAGGGAGTAAGACCAGCAGGGACCCTGTAAGCATCTCCCTGCTGCCTTCAGCCTCCCTACGGCAGCACACTGGGGTCCTGGGGCAGGGCTGGGCAGTCCCACAGGAAAAGCGCCTTGCTGTTTACTTGAAGAAGGAAGCAAAATGTTTGGAAAATGAAATGAGAGTGGGACAAAGCCCATGCTGGGCTCTTTAGCCAACCCACTTAGCCTCTGGCCATGGAGGGCGGCACTTTACATTCAATATGGGGCAGGCAACAGCCAATCAGACCCAAGTTTGGGCTGAAACCAGGCTTCCAGCCAGCAGCAGCAAACATGCCCAGCAAGTTTCTGACTCTTCTGAGTTCATCTGGCCCTGTCCTACTGTGTCCACAGGGACACCCTGAGGCCCGGCTCCAGTTGCAAGCAAGTCCTGCACAGCCAGCACCAGGGTTACTCTACACCTAGGAAGACATAGCACACAACCCTGCCTGCAACACCATCACTCCCCATCCTCCAGAAGCCTGGGCTGTGGGGGAGAAGGAAGGCAGAGCTATACTAGCTGGGATCTCTGGATTGACACACACTCCAGAACAGACCACAGGAGCGGACCACAGGCGCGAGGATCTGTCCCTCCCCGCCTGGGATTCTTTGCATGGTTTCTCTGGCATAAAGATGCTCAGCTATCTCCAGAAAGCAGGACAGCATGGCCTCTGATGCCCTCAAGGCCTCTTTCTTAGTGCTCAGAGGAAAGGTGGATTCTCCCCACCTGCTGCTGCCACTTCTGAAACCCTGGGGAGTCCAGAGATCTCCAAGTCTGCTCAGCTAATCACACTTCCACTACCACCTCTGCAGACAGCCAGCAGGCTCCATGTCTTAAGAGGTGAGCTGGGATACTAGCAAGGAATAAACCAACAGGCCTTCTGGAAGGAGGAAAACCATGTCTCCTCCTTTTCAAAACCTTTTCAAGAGTCATTAATATACTTGGCATTTGGAACAACACAAAACTGTCAAACTGCCATTAAGAGGAAGAAAAGTCTGGTTTGGGGATATTGAGGTCAACATTTTGCTGTCGTCCTACAGACCCCTAGCTCAGCAGTTTCTCTGGCATCTGCCAGACTAATGTAGGAATGAAGTCTTTGACACTAGCTGCAGATATACAAAAAGGTTCCAGCTTCCTGCAGCAGCTGATCATGCCTTTGGGCTTGGGGTTATACAGGCCCAAGTTTAAACCCAGCCCACCTTAATGGCTACATGACCTTAGCCAAGTCCTCAGATGTCTTCAGCCTTAGTTTCCACACTTGTACGAAGTATACTTCCTAGGACTGTCTAAGTTTTAGGATCACAGTCTTCCAGCTGCCGGCAGCCAGACCACAGAATGTGCATAAGCTCGTGTACTGCCCAGGAAGCTCACTGTTCCTACCCGACTCCCACCAAATCAAGCTCCACATCTGGACTTGCCGACAAGGGCAGTGCAACTGTAATTTGCCTAAGGGACAATTTTATCCCAGCCCTGTGAGAGGAGAAGCTGAGACCCAACACTCCGTCTCCCAGCTTGTCTGGTGCCTAACCCTCAAGACCGGGCCATCAAAGTTCCTTTGCTGTGGGGTCCTAACTTGGCACTTACTAATGGGCATCTTAGACCTGTTGGCACCTCTAGCACCTCGCCACCCAATAGCTGCCTGTTTCCCCACTGCCTGGGACTTGCATGACTCTCCAGATTTCTCATAGTAACACCTTCTCAGAGCTTCGGAAGCAAACCAAAGTCATTTGCCAACTACTTTCTCCCATTAATCTCACAATGCATTTGCTATTTTCCTTCCATAATGACTCATTTAGCAGCAACAGAGCAATTAGGCAGACCACAGAATATTGATTTTCTAAGTGGAAGAAATGTCAGCACAAACATCATTTCCTGCTTGTCTTGGGCCATCTCTTGCTACATGAAGGGGTGAACCCTGGGAGTGCTGAGGGGACCTACTGTCAGGATTCTGGGGCTCCAATGTGTGAGGATATGATAGAATAAGATGATAAAATGACCAAACATGTAATCTCGGGCAGACCTCAAGACCACAGGAAACCTGTCCCAACACACAAGACGATGGAGTCTAGTCCAGGTACAGGTCCATGTATCGTAGAGTACAATTCTGTTATCAGTTTGTGGCTTGTGGGGTGAGGATGAAAATTCCATTCCCCTTTGAGCTATACGAAACAGCTGGTCCAAACCCTGAACCACACCTCCCCCTCAGTACAAATGCCCATGCATGTCCACTTCAGGATGCCCATCCAACCCGAGGCTCAGAAAGGGTCGGTCAAGCCAGCTGGAAACTCCTCTCCTTCCTACCACCACAGCTCAAGACGAATACGAACGCCTCATATTTCTAGAATACTCCAAACCACCTTTCAAAACACAAGGCTAGAGGAGGAAAAGGTAACCTGTCAGGGCATCTGGTAGTCTTGTGCTCACGCTGACACAGGAGCCAAAGCCAACCCCACAGAGGGAAACAGGGAATCTGCTAATCTTCATCCCAGATACTCCAAGCAAGTGGAGAAGACAGCTGGAGGAGCAACAAGTCCCCACAGCCCCACCCTAGCCAACACTGACATTTCTCCAGGGAGCAAATGGTTCTAGGCAGCTGTAGGAGGAAAGCCGAAGGCTCACCTGGTGAGTGTAAATTTAAAATGCAAGCTTTGTAGCTTTGGGTGTGATAAGTACTCTCTAAGTCTCATCTGTAAAATGGGATGATTCCTGTCCTGCCAAAGTCCTAGCTGGTATGAAAGCCAAGAGGTAAATGATCTACCTCTCACACTCCACCTTCCTCCCTCCCTCTCTCTCCCTTCCTCCTCCCCCCCCCCTCCCCTCCCCTAGCTCTTCAAAGGTGCAGGGACAAGCCAGGGCTGGCACATTCAGCCCTAGCATACTAGCATGGTCTGTCCCCATGAACACGGAGTCCCATTCTAGTGAAATGCAGACAGAAATGCGGGCAGTTGGGGTGGGCAGGAGGCAAAGTCCCCTGCACTTCCTCTTGTAGAATCAGACACATTAGCACTTCAAGCTGAGGAATCATTCCTTGAAGAAACTACTTCCTCTGGCTCACTGAATGCCGCCTACCTGTATGTACAATAATAGGATTCCCTCAGCTCCAGCGACTGTAACACCTGTAAGAAGGTCTGAGAAACACTCCCATGGAAGCTCTGGACAGAGGGGGGGATAGGGAAGTATACCCCAGCTTGCAGAAACAGGGCTTTCTCCAATTTCCAGTGGCTGTAGGGATGGATCTGTGCCTCAATTTCCATTTTTAGCATGAGAAGAAGCAAGAGACCACATACCAGAAGGAGCATTCATCTTAACAAGAGGCAATTAAAAAAGGGCTGGAAATCTCAAATGGAATCTCCTCCAGGCTACCAATAACCTTCTAAGGTCCATAAACTGGGAGACTGGAATTCCAGAAGAGGATAGAGGCAGATATGCCTATCTAACCCTCTCCGGCTCCAAAATGCACTTCTAGCTACAGGTAAACACCATGCCCTGTCAGCTTCCAGAAAAGGGGCAAGGTCCCCACAACAGCTGGCCACATGTCTGAGAAGACTGTACAGGAACAGAGAAGCCAGGGAATATAGACATATAACCCACGTGCGCCAGAGATCTCATTTATGGATTCCAGAAGGGGCATGACCAGCACAAGGGTCACATGGGTACAACATTAGCAACGCCCCCAGAACAATTCAGGGCCCCCACTTTTCTCTTAAGAGACGGCTCCTTGAAAGGTAAAGGACTCCAAGAACCACTGGCTCCTCTGGAAGAGTTCCTGCAAACCCATTCATGGCAGACCCATCCATAACGGCACAGACTTTGCTCCCAGCAAGGACAGTGCTTTATTAATTATTCAGAGGACAGTACAATTATGCAAATTTGTGGACAGCCTCTGCCCAACTACTGCCTTCTGCAGAGAGTGCCGGAGGGGGATGGGGAGACTCAGAGTCAGAGCTGCTGTGTACAGGGGAACCACTCACCCCACAAAAGGGACAGTAACTCCCAACATCCTGTCTAAGGTTAGTACTAGTCAAACCACTAACCCAATGAGGGTGTACACCAGACAGATGGACAGACGGATGGACAGACAGACAGACACATGGACGGACACACACAAGTTTGAAACTACTTTGAAGATCAGCTCTGGGTACCTTATAATAACTTTCCCAAAATTACATCACCTGTCACTTGAGCCAGCAATGCCATTATGCAAGGTTCAGTCCTGCAAGTCCTGAAGGCAGTGAATACATCCAAAATTGTCTTAGAAACACGCTTCTGAGGAGAGGGAACACCTCAAGCTAATGTTTACCAAATGATGCTCTGCAGAACACTCCTGCAGAAGTCTACAACTGCTCCTGGGGATGGGGTGGGAGCAAGAAACCCTGGCTTAAACAAGACAGAACTGGTGTCTTCGCTGCAGGATCTCTCAAAGGCTCTAATCTTCTGGGGCAAGCAAAGAAACAAACCCTGCAGAAAACAACGCATAGTCCCACATTTAGGAACCTCTGAAACCAATTTTGAGGTCATTCCCCACCCCCAGATGGTTTTATCCACCTGTAAAATAGAAAAAGCACTGGTTAAAGCTAGACCCTCGAGATGGGAGACAGACTGCTCGGGCTTGGGCCCGAGCTCTGGCGACAAGAGTACATGTGGCTTGGCCTGTCATGAGCACAAAGTGCTGAGGACGCAGCTGGCCTGGAAGACGCTCACCATGTGACCAGTACACTAGAGGACCCTGATAGTAGCCAAAGAACTCCAATGTCTCCAAGTCCACTGTGAGAAAAGTCTCTAACCCTGGAGGGAGGATAAAGTAGGCATACCAGGGCATCAGCAATGGTGTGTGTTCACTGCCCAATGCCTGGCATAGGGGCCTCAAAAATGGTAAGCAGTTGGCTATTGTTAGTATTATCAGAAATGTAACATGAACATGTGAGCGGAGGTCACATGGAAGACAGCTGATAGGGCCACCTTGGGACTCCGCTTTCTCCTCTGTAAAGTGGGGGTGGCAGTAGCACCTGTAAGGGTGAAATACGGAAATGCCTAACGCCGAGCAGAACCCATCTTCAGTGGCCACTCAACGGTGGTGGGTGGTACCACCCCAGAACCAAGAGAAGCCTGTCATGTAGACAGCAAGATGAAGGGCGTCTGCATCCCGCCCAGCCACAGAGGTCCATGAAGCTCCAGGGGCTTCGCTACCTGAGCACCATGAACCAAGCCCAACAAAGACCTCACACGTCTTCAGTGTGCAAAGGATTCCTTTCAGGAAACCTGGGGCCTGCTTCACTAAATAGAGAATTTGAAGCTCAGAGAGAAACAGCAGGTGGCACCAGGTCTCAGAGGACTCCTCAGCATGAGGTAGTGTGGGAACTACAGGAGATGGGACTGGGCAGTCAGGGGTTCAAATTCCAAGACCCTGCCTCACAAGCCAGACCCCCTCACCCCTCTCACTCACCAACCATCTGATAGGTGGCCTGGGCTGATCTGGCTACTCCCCTCAAGACAGGCCTCTCTTAGGCTGTCCTATGGGGGCGGGGTGCCTTCATGGAACTGGGCTTGAATTACATGGCTGCCACTGACTTCATCATGGTAAGTGAAGTCACTTCTCTACACCTCAGCATTACCCCTAGAATCAGGGAGTCAGAAAAAGGACTGGGCCCGGGTGATCCGTGTGGGCTCAATACTGGACCAAGTGCAACTCCAGCTTTGGCCTCCCCTCTCTTAGTTCATTTACCTGCTGACCACAGTGTCAACGTCCGGCCTCATCGTAGCACCTCCGGGGAGCCCTGAGCGCTGGCCTAATGACTCTTTCCAAAGTGGACCCATACAGTAAACACCAGTGAGAAGTTCTCCAGAGCAGAAAAGTGAGTGCCTTCCTGAGCAAGAGCAGCAGGCTCTGTGGGTGCTGGTTTCTTTCTTTGACCATGAACTTATTTCTAACAAGTAGACTCCTGGTTTGGGATGTTCTTTTTTTGTTTGTTTGTTTTTTGTTTTCCGAGACTGAGTTTCTCTGTGGCTTTGGAGCCTGTCCTGGAACTAGCTCTGTAGACCAGGCTGGCCCCTGGTCTACAGAGATCTGCCTGTCTCTGCCTTCCGAGTGCTGGGATTAAAGGTGCGCGCCAACACCGCCAGGCCCAGCTGGGATGTTCTTTAAAAAGGCATTACAACCTTAAAGCAAATGGCAGGCCCAGATAAGGGTACAATCTCAGTTCTGGCTGAGCTCTGGCCAAGGAATGAACTGCCTGAGCAGAGAGATCTCTCAGGAGTGACAAAGGGCCACTCCACACTGAGCTTCAGTTTCTACCTCTGTGAAATGGGAAACAAGCCCCTCGTCGCTGTGAGGAATCAAGAGCACAGCATGGGATATGCTTAGACAAGCTGCCAACACACAGCTGGGTCACCATCTTTGCCCCTCTACAACAGTTCTCAACTTTGGGCAATAGTTCTCAGACTTGGAGGAGACACAAGTTACCCAAGCACAAAGTATAATCCAGCAGGTCTAGGGTGGAGCTCAAGAACCTGTATTTTCTAATGCTGACTCTCCCCTACCTTCAACATCTGGGACAAACTCCATCCCAGACACTTCTGCAACTCAGTTTCCTAGCTGCAGTCTGGGGTAGGGACTGGAAAGGCATACATAGGAATAGGAATAGGGGTGGAGCCAGGAACAATCCATTAATAAATCTCCTCCCCAGCCAGAAACACTAATTGTTGAGGCTTGGCCATTCTTCACGTGCTAACAATATGCAGCTGCAATACAACGCTCTGATTATGAATGTCAGAAAGACAGAGCATGAAATTAACTTCCCCTTAGTCGGTGGGCACAGGGAGATGCTATACTAATTCACTGCCCTCAGCATGAAAACTCCCCAAGACAATGTTGCATCTTATTAGGTGTGTGCTACCCTGGTGTCATCTATCCCTCTGCCCAATGCTTTTACAATCCAACTGGGCTGATGTACAATCAAGCAGGACCCTGCTTGTTCAAGACAGGTCAACAGCGGGCAGGAGGGACTAGCAGAAGGGGATTTGCCAGGGCAGCTGAGAGAGGGTAGAAGACCCCCAGCTCCACAGTGGGGGCTTCCCACAGGAAAAAGGAAGGTGGGGGACTGCTGTGCTGGAACAACTCACCATGCAGCTGAACGACACAGGAAGCTGTCCCAAGAGATGGGAAAGCTGGACTCAGAGTATGCCTGTGAGTCTTGCAGCCCCTGCGCCAGCCTGGCCAGAAACACCAAAGTGCCCATGAGTGCCAGCAGAAGGTGCAAAAGCCTGCCAGGTTACCTTTAGGGGAATGTTCCCAGAAGCAGGGCCTCGAGGCTGTCCACTGACCCATCTCTCTTAAGAAACTTAGGCATATGCAAAGTTACTCACTCATTGACGGTACTAAATATTTCTGGGCAGCACACAGCACTGTCCGTGCTTCTGACCAGCCGACTGCAGAAGCGCTGTCAGGAGTCAGAGGCCTGCCAAAGGCATTCTTGACATCTCTCCAGTATTAGGCTTAACCTCCAGTTTTGGGGGTCATGTCTTAGTCTAAGAATGTCCAAGCGGTCCCCCAGAAGGCTGTCAGGTTAGACACTCTCTTCCACCTTCTCCTGGGATCATACCTACTACTTGCCTAAATGAGGGCTTCTGTAAGTACTTACAGCCCAAGTTCCAAAAGCAATCTATGTGTGCACATAGACTAGCACATGTGGTGGACAGTCATGTGTCCATGGAGCTCAGACACTCTCAGACAGCAGGGATGGAAGGGGAAACCTCCGGTATTCAAAGATCAGGAGACAGCACAAGACCAAGTATAGTCTCTCCTTACTCCCGGACCACTGACTCCACATGCACACTGAAGAGGTTTGCTGGGGTTTGGCCATGGCAGCTGTTAAGGCTCTGCGGGGCTAAGGAAGAGTACCCCTGGCATAGGTTGAACAGGAAAGGGGACATGTTATGGAAGAAAGCCGGTGAGTAGAGGGCAGGCCTTGGGCATGGCATGGTGGAACTCTGAGGATGGGGGAGCCTCAGTTCAATGTAGACCTGCTGCCCCCACACCCACAAAGCCCCTACTGGACAGGAGAAAGTCCCTCCTTCCAGAGGGACTTAGGGCTCTCCTTCCAGACAGACATACTCAAGACAGCAAGAATCTGTAACCACCAGAGCTTCTCTGGGAAGGGGAGCTTTGTCCTTCATTCTCATAGAGGATGGGGCTGGCAGCTCAGAGCAGTGAGAAGCCAAACACAGGCACCAGCCAGAAGGGAGGTCTGTGGTTTCCTTCTCCCCTTTTCACTCTCTCTGTGATCGCTAGTTTCTTTCTGTGGTCTTTAGAAATAGCCGTTAATTAGAGCCCAGTAATTAACTTTCTGGTTCAAATAATATTTTGCAAAGGAATTCCATTAAAGAGTCGATTTGCATATCCTCTGATACGGGGCTTGGAAATAGGTAAGGCTACTTGGGGAGAGAAGCCCCATGGTACCCCCAAGACTGGCTGCCACCAGGACATGGGTTCTACTTAGCATGTGAGATTGAGAGGGGAGTCTAAAGGCTGCGGATGGGTAAGTTATCCCCAAGAAGTTAGGCAGCTTGTTAACAAAACAGGCCAGCATGTCCACATGCCCAGACAGTACTGCATATGTGGACGGAATGTACACATGGGCACCCAGAGACTACACACACATATTTACAGAAAACACAGAACATGCACCTGGGCAACACAGAGTATATGTAAACACAAAAGGAGTTTACACATCAAGAAAATGCACAATATTAATACGGTAGTCAGCACTTACTGAGTACTTAGATCGAATCATTTGCCTATATTTGACCTACAGAAATCTTAAAACTTCATCTGATCTAATCCAACAGCATGCCAAGCTGGTCTGTTGCAAATACATAGACATATACCAAAATATTTACATGTCATGCACACACACCTTCCTGAGGACAGATACACATTTGCAAAATATATAAAAAGTATGCAAATATATTGGTGCTTGTTCAAAAGTCAGCTTTCCTAGCCTCTGAAACTTCAGCTGGGCAGCCCGGGGCTGATCACTAGCTAAATTCCACCATTCCTTAAAATATTACCTAGCTCAGATACCTAGAAAGTCCGCATGGGGACCGCAGATATAAAAGGAAGGCAAGGAAAATGAGAAAGCACAAATAAACCGGCTGTTCCACGCATCCAGGTTGTGTTCTGTGGCTTTCCTTGCCTCTCGAGCTGAGGCTCAGAATCACACACACGGCTCTAGCTGGACTTGCTCACGCTCCTGAGGAGCCACATACAGAGCTGTACAGGGAAGCAGTGTGACTACAAGAGGCCTGGCAGTCATGTGGCCCTTCTCTGCCCATCTACTCTGTAAAGGACAGATGCCCTAGCCAAGTACCGTAAATGTAAGTTTCCCTTGTAATGATTACTGTCTCAAGAATTAAATCTGATTCCCATATGGGAGGGGGGGATGAAAGCCAGGAAGCCTTCCTCCCATGAGTTAGTGAATTTCTCGTAGAGCTCATATAACATGTAGGACCCACCCATACACAGCCAGCCAGTCAGGGTAACCGAAAGTCTGCAGTGGGATCTGTCAGAAATTTAGAACATGGGGTGAGTCTGGAGGAAACAGCACCGCGGGCCACTGGACTCAGGAGAGCAGTCAGTAACCAATCACTAACAAGTAAATTAATGTAAATAAAGAAATACCATTTTTCTGCCTTTCCAAGATGAAAGAGACCGTTTTAATGATGACAAACAGAAAGCTCGTCTCTTAGTGTGAAGAAACACTAACAGGTAGCCACTCTCAAAACTCACTGGCAGAGACTAAACCATTACAGTCTTTTGATACGCCTTTTGTGTGTGTCAAAACTTCAAACTTCATATTCTTTGACTTAGTAATTCTATTTCTAAGACATTATCCTATGGGAAAATAAGAGATGCAGACAAAAAGCAAATGCTCAAAAATTTAAATTAGTAAAGAAAAATTAAAGCTAAATGCTAAATGATTTAAAATAAAGACGGCTCAGGAGGAGCTGCAACAGTGGACATTTAAAAGGATTTTAAAACCACACAGGAAACCTCTTCACTCCCAGGTGCAGACGGACAGGAGGACGAAAGGACAGGTGGAGGGCCTTTTACCAGGCACTGCTTTGCTCAAGGTTAACAACGCTCTCCATTAGGACTCAATTCCTCCTGCAAGGAGCAGCGGCATCTATGATCTCTCTACAACTGTGGAATGATACCGCATGACTGACTATTAGTCCTGGCACACGGATGAGAAAACTGAGGCCTACCAAACAAGATGGCTTCCCCCAACTGATGTTAACTAATACTTGAAATCCTATAGTTAGGTGAAGTTCTTTCACACATTATGTTTTACTTAATCAAATATTAGAAACATTTAAGAAGGGTGTGAGACCCAGTATTAAATGCTAAGGAAACAGCACGGAATAAGATCAAATACTTGTGATTAAATAGTGAATGTATCAATACCGGTACCTCCATCATAATTTTCATTGTGTCCACTCTGTAGCTGTATAAACTGATGCTCCCAAAAGCCTAAGTGACTTGCTCCAGCAAGGACTTCAAAGACAAAGCTGACATTATACCTAATAAGTATCTAAACTTGAAGTCACTATACTTCACAGACCAGTCCCAAGGGAAAGTAGACAAGGGCCTGATGTCCCATTCCCTGTGCACAGCAGGACAGGAACCAGCACATAATCACTGGCCTACGGACAAGCACTATCTTCCACTTCCTGTTCTCCGCCCAGCTTCCTGTCTCTTCCTCCAAGAGCTACCTCAGTCCTGGAGACAGAACTCCTATCTGTCTTCTTCTCAGGCCAGGTGAGAGTCCCTGTAACAACCCCACCGCACTTCCAACTATCTACCCTCCCTGGTCTATACATACACCTGAGTAACTCTCCGCTGTGGAAACTGAGGTCCACAGTCCCTAGAAGGGAGAGTGCAGCTCTAACTGTACACACACCAGCCTTGCCTAGTTGCACCCGGCTGCATTCCCAAGTTAAGCGTCATAGGAGGCCAACTGGCAAGAATGAGAGGGTACCTCCACTCCAGAGCACAGAGAGTCGGAGGGGACACTCTTACCCAGAGTTACTGAGAAATGGTATAAGGGAGAAAGATGTCAGCTGACTGGCCTAGCTCAGTGACTAGGTTCTGGGAAGGCAGAACCACCATATCCTTTACTGTTTTTACCAACATTAAAACCCCTTGCCAATGAAGCAGCAACACTTCCAGCCTGCACGAAAATGCTTCTGCCAGCACCAGTTCACCTGGGGAGCGCTGGCCAGCACTCATTTCTACTGTCCAGGAGAAATGACTGCCTGCCCCGATGCTTACTGGCAAAGCCTCCAAAGGAGACAGGAGTGTCTGAGAGGCCCAGAGATCAGAGACCACTTGGGAACCTCCCGTGAAGCCATCTTCAGTACAATAAGCACAAACCTGTCCTGTTGTCCTGTAGCCCTTGAGCCCCTAAGACTCTGCTAGTCCGACACAAGCCTCACAACTAAAGGGCAGCAGCCCACACCCAGGGCAGATTTCTTTCTCAAGAGTCCCGAAGATTTCAGCCCAGAACTACCTGGTTTCCAGCCCCTGGACGGAGAATTTCAGAGCAACAACAAAAGGACCGCCCCAACACGGCAGTCTGCAGAGCACACAGACTGCACACAACGCCTCTTTAGCAGTCATACAAACCAGGCAGATTCACACACACTTGGACTCAAGAGATTGACCCAGATAGCCCCAAACTGTTCATCTACACGGGAGGGTTTCTGGGATCAGGGCTCGTGCATGCAACCTTGGAAGTGTTTATTCCCTTTTCCATCGTTGCATCCCAAGCATCCTTCCCATCTCAAGTATCCACTCACTGCTTGGTGTCTGGATTTACCCCAGCCCCCGGGAGAGGCAAGGCAGTCAGTGGGAGTGCCATGGAGAGGGAATTCAATCTCTCCCTGGTCTGCTTATCCCACCCCACCTGGGCAGCACAACACCCACAAGAGTGAAGAGGTCCCTCTCCACTGACCCAGGCCTGACCATGAATCAGTGAACTCCGAGAATGATGACTCCAGGACTGTCCCAGAGGAACATCTGCCAATGCACCCAGCTCAAGCCAGCGGAGCTGTTCCCGAACAAAGCAACAAACCAAGACCCCAGTACTGGCAAAGCCCATTTCAGCCTCTAGACTGAATAGGATTCCAAACCCAGTCTCCCTGACTGTTCATGGAAACCTGGGCTCCTTTCCGATTCCAGACAAGCCACTAGGCCAGATCTTGTTTAGAGAAAATTAAAAAGACAATTCCACACCACTGCCAGTGACATTCAGCTCCTCTTGCTGCCGTTCACATTTCCAGAAATGGACTTGTAGTTTCACTCTCAAAGCCGACTCTGCCTACCCCTCCCCCTGCATATAACAAGGCTAACCTGAGAGCAGGCTGAACAGGATGTATCCGAGGTCATCTTAATGCAGCCTGGACCTCTGGCTAGGGTTGCTAGTCAAGCGCTTGCTGCCGGGAGGTAAACACCACACGCATGTCGCCTGCTCTCAAGCGGGCAAACACACTGGGAGACCGGGCTGCCTGCTGTCTCTCCTGCTCCCGGACAACCACCACATGCACACAAAACCGGGTACGCACACAAAACCGGGTACATACACAAGTCCTCGCATGCGAGAACAGAGGGTCCGGACCCCTGCCAGGGAAAGCGCGGAGAAGGGCATGTTCTTGGGGGACACAGCCGGAGGTGGAAGCTGTAGGAGAGTGGAAGGCAGCAAACCGGGTGGCCTGCCGCTCAGACAGACAATAATAACAAAGATGGGAATGGAGATTTTCAAAGACGCAGTGGCTGCACCCAGCACTGAGCTCTGACCTGGCTGCATCTTCCTGCCAGGGAACGCCTGGTCCCCTGAGGCACCATAGCCACTAGAGAGACGCTGGGGGTCCTGCTTTGGGCTGGGCTGGGCAGCTGGGGCAGGAAGCCAGGTGCAGACATCGGTGGGGATGCACTGGAGAGCCGCTCTGGGCTGAGGGACAAGGAAGGTCTAGCGGTTCTAATTGGGTTGTGGGAGGGGTACTCTGGGGGAAGACGTTAGCTGTCAGTTAATCGTCATTCCACCTTGGGCAGGAGTTGGGATAACTTGGGCTTCTTTGCTTGCTGGAACCAAGGAGGAAAGGAGAGACATTATCATTCTACCTGTGCCTTCCACACAAAAAGTGCCAACTCGCCAATGGTAAAGCGGACACAGACCTAGGAAGGGAGACGCCAGTACCCTAAGATGTTGGGGCTGAATGCTGAAAAGGCTTCTTAGAGCCCATTGGCTCCTTCACCTCCACAACACGTTCTAACTGGTACAGGAATCCATCACTGTGCCTGTGCCTAAGTGGAAAGGTGCCTGTGGCTGACACGACTCAAGGAGGAAATCCAGGGCCCCCAGAGACTGTGCCCGCCCAGTGCCCCCGCACGGACAGGATGGCTTGCCCTTGCGAGCTGAAGCCTGCACGTTGCCAGTGACTCCAAAGCAGGCTCAACAACCTCCTCCCCGCTCCTCTGCCCCACAAGCCACCTCCCCCTGGAATTTCCACACCTGCTCTCGGCTTACCCAGAAGGAAGCAGGGAATAGGAGACACCCCTGGGAGCGGGAGGAAAAGGAGGGGAGCAGCTGCCCAGACTGGAGGGGGAAGGCCCATCTTCCGGGGTCTCATGCTATGCCCATCAACCCAGCGACTGGGCACTGCCCGCTCTGCTCGCCCCAGCCCCCAGAGGAGCACGTGCCCTACTTAGCGCAGATGTGCCCCCTGAGCAGCCCAGCCCCCTGCTCCTCCCCTCCAGATGTTCACCCTTTTCCGCGCCACGAGCGCTGCCTGGTCTGGGTAAGACCCAACCGAAAATGCCTTTTGTATCGGACACCGAGGGACTCGGCAGGCCGGGGGATGGGTCCTGAGGGTGGAGGCGCCACTTCCGTCCCCTACCTCCAGGCACCGCACGGCCCGGGAAACAATGCCTACATCGGCCAGAAGAAGCAGGACCTCTCATGTCCGAGAGGGCACTTGCCGCCCGGCCTCACCCTGGACCTCCGGCAGCCGGTGGGGGCAGCAAAGGGTGCAGCCTCGGCCCCGCGGCCCGACGTGGACCCCGTTCCCGGAGGCCGGCGAGGCGTCTCTCCCGCGGGAGCGTGCTCTGCCCGGCTCCGGCTTTGTCCCCGCGCCCTCGGGGCACAGCCCGGGCGACGGCGGGCTCACCTCTCATTGTCCGCGGCGGCGGCGGCGGTTGCGCTCCGGAACCCCGGCAGGATGTGGCGGAAGCTGTGGTTGCGGTCCAGCTTGGGCTGGCTCTTGGTGCGCTTGATGGAGCCCTTGAGGCGACGGCTGAGGAAGCCCTGCGCGCGGGGCGACAAGAGGGGGAAGGAGAGGCGGGGTTAGCGCGGCGGCAGCGGGCCGGGACCCGCACCCTCGCGGCCCACGGCGGGCCGGGTTCGGCCCCAGCAGCTCGCGGCCCGCGCCGCCGCTCGCCCGCCCGCCCGCCGACCGAGCGCCGACGGCCCGGCCCGCGCCGCGCGGCCCAGCCCACCCCGCGCCGCCCGCCGGCCGGCCCAGCCCGCCACGTCGCCCCCGCCCCTAAGCCGCCGTTGCCTTGGCGACGCCGAGCCGAGAGTCTCCGACCGTGGCCGAGGATGCCCGAGCCCCCTACCCCGCCCCCCTGGTGCCGAGAGGGCGGGAGGTGAGGGGGACCGGGCTCCGGAGGGGCGGGGACCTGGGGGGTCTCGCGCCACCAGCTGCCCTTCATCTCCCAGCCTTCCTTCACAACCAGGCCACACCCCCAACCTCCGGCAGGAATCCACACCCCGCCCCGTCCGGGACTGACAGGAGCGGTTGCACAGCAGGAAACTAAGGCCGGGAGAGCAGGCCCTTTAGGCGGCCAGAGCCTGGTAGCAGCACCCTGGCCATCTAGACCAGAGTAGTCAGTGACTGGATGTCTGGATGGGCGCTGAAACCCTTGGACCCCGGCAAGGCCAATTCCCACGGGTACAGGGTTCCCCAGTTCCCGCCTTAGGGAGGGGCCCGAGGTGTTGAAGGATTTCCTGAGTATTCCTCAGATTTGGGACACCGGACTCAGACCATGCCTAGATTCACTGGGCAGCATTAACCTGAAGCTCCAGCTTAAACCACCATCCCCAACTCCAATCACCCCACCCCAGAGCTTCTGGACTAATGAAGAAGCAGGGGAGGAGGCAGGCAGCAGTCGGTACACATAGGCTGGACCAGAGCTCCCTTGATAGATGATGAAATGTGGGGCTCAAGGGGCCACGGCTTAGTCTTACTGAGTGAGCTGGCTAGTTTTCGGTCAACTTGACACAGGCTAGTCATCTGAGAGGAGGGAACCTCAACTGAGAAAATGCCTCCACAAGATCTAGTTGTAGGGCATTTGCTAATTTAGTGATTGATGTGGAAGGGCATAGCCCATTGTGGGTGGTGCCATCCTGTACTAATGGTCCTGGGTTCTATAAGACAGCAGGCTGAGTAAGTCATAGGGAGCAGGTAGAAAGCAACACCCCCGCCATGGCCTCTACATCAGCTACTGCCTCCAGGTTCCTGCTCTGTTTGAGTTCCTGTCCTGACTTCCTTCAGTGATGGTCTAAGATTAAAAGCATAAACTGAATAAACCCTTTCTTCCCCAAGTTCCTTTGGTCATGTTATTGTTTTGTTTTAATCATAGCATTAAAAACTCTAATCCTTTAATCTCAGCACTCGGGAGGCAGAGGCAGGTGGTTTTCTGAGAGTTCAAGGCCAGCCTGGTCTACAGAGTGAGTCCCAGGACAGCCAGGGCTACACAGAGAAATCCTGTCAGAGAGAGAGAGAGAGAGAGAGAGAGAGAGAGAGAGAGAGAGAGAGAGAGAGAGAAACTGAGAACTGGAACTCCCCAAGGAGGGCTTGTCTGGGAGGGGTGCTGGGACCCACCCACTCAGTCTCCACCCCAGGTATTCTTAGGACAGAAGTAAAGGGGTGGTAACTAGTTTGATGTCAGTGCTGTCCTTGAGATTTGAATGTCACATTTCATCCATCACAGGAGAACGGGTGGGTCTGAAGGTCCTCTGACCTCAGAAGGTCAAGGGGACATTTGCAGCCTCAACACCCCCCCCCAGACATGAAAAGCTCAAAAATGGGCTAAGTAAATCCTCTCGTGCCACAGAGAAAGTACCAGAAAGACCTTGCCTGCAAATGAAGAAGCCTTGCTCAGAGATGTCTGCCCAAGGACAGCCAGTTCCAGAGGCTAATGCCAGAGAAGTTCCCACAGGACACCCTTCTCTTGCAACATCTTAAGTTATCCCTCACCTTGCCCTTTTCCCTCTACATTTCTTCCTCCTCAACCTCTTCCTTCTATAGCAGCCTCTTCCTGTTGTCACTTGTCAGCATTCCACATGTTCTCCCAGGGCCACTAAAATGCCACCCAACCCAAAGGCTTTTCTAGCTGGTACTGTCCAAGTGCATCTGACCCCTGTGCCCACATGGCCTGACAAGGGGTTCAAACGCACTGCACTCAGTAGGTGCCTCTTGGCTTACGGGACAAATTGGAGGGACCCTCCTCCTGAGACATAATCCACGGGCAAGGCATTGCAGACTTCTGGGACACAGCAGGCAGGACCCTGTACCTCCAAGCAAACGCTGGGCTCTCCCAACCACCTGGCTGCCCTGTGTGGCCTTCCCTCACAAGTATTAAGTTAGGGAGTCTCCCCAGCACACTTGGACTTCTCTTGGTTCTCATTTTCTGCACTGATGAAGATTTCACCATTGTTACACTCTTAGGTACAAAGAATCACAAAACCCACTTGACAATTAATGGAGCCCATTCTATAATAATATCTTCAGTTCAACCCTATTTCTGAGTTAAAAAAAAAAAATAAAAGTCTTCTCCTCTCTAAGAAAGTGGGTTGGACCCTTGCAACTTTCCCACTCGTCCTCACGAGGCTCAGATGCCACCTGTCAGAGGGCAGTGACTGCCTTCTGAAAAACCAATGCTACCTGCTACCTCCCCTTACCCAGCAATGGCCTTGGGGACTAGTACTCCAAAAGCCTGCCACACAAGACACTGGGAACACAGCAGCCATGTTGTTTACATACCCAAGAGGCCCAGCAACTCAGATCATGAGGGGTTCTTCAGGGAGTCATTGAGGATTCCTATTAAAACCCACTTCTCGACAATCTGCCCTACAGACCTGTGTCCCCGTTCAGAGCCCCACATATAATAAACACCCTCATCCTGGAAGGAGACTCAAAGCCAACAAGCCATTACTGAGGGTGACAAAGGTCCAGAGAGGTGAAAGGTCTTCCCAAGATCAAAGGCCCCAAGCTGCATTCCCAGACTCTGCCCAGATTCACCGGGCTGAAGAGTCAGGCGGTTTGTCCTCTGCCCTGGATGAAAGAGACAAGCCTTTCTCCCCACCCCCACCCCACTTCATGGGATCAGCCAGAGCCAGAACTCATGAAGAGCAGCTAGTTGGTCTTCAAGCCAGAAAGTTATGCCAGGCCCAAGTCAAAGAGCTGGGAGGTAGCTCGGTGGCAGACTGCCTGCCATGCATCAGGTACCGAGCCTGATGCCACCACAGGGAAAACAAAGGCCCCAGTCCACCTTTGACTAAGTGGCATGAAACAAGGCTCCTGTTCATTCAAGTCAGGCCTGAAGGTGCACACCTTCAATCCCAGCACTCCAGAGGCAGAGGCAGGCACAGATCTTGTTGAGTTCCAGGCAAACCAGGGCTACGTAGTGAGACCTTGCCTCAACAAACAAACAAATAGCTCTTGGCACCCACTTTGGGGCTGTGCTGGGCATACTGACAGTCCGTGCCTAAGAACTAAGAAGTGCAAGTAGGCACATAGGCCTCAAACCCAGCTGTACCAGACCCCAGCTTGTCTCGGAGAACTGGTGGGCAAGGCCTGTCACCTCACTGTGAAATAAGTTAGGGAGGGACATGCAGTAAGGATTAACTAGGACAAACAAAGCTGACCAGAGTTTAGGTTTGGGGTGCAGAACAGAACCTCCAACAAAAGCTAAGTTTATTCTCCCAAGTAACTCCTCCAAATACAAAGGTATCATAAAAACCTAAAGTTTAAATAGCATATGTCAGGCTAGCTTGTCTGTGAGGGCTAGACATGCTTTCAACAAATCATTGCATGATCATTCCTTTGCCTGTGTCCCCGTCACTCCCCCATGGTCGCCCCCTGTCACCCCCCCACACAGTTGCCTCCTGTCATCCCCCCACAGTCACCCCCCACGGTCACCTCCCCCATCACCCCCCACAGTCGCCCCCATCACCCCCCCATGGTCACCCCCGTCATCCCCCCATCAACCCTCCAGCTGCCCCGTCACCCCCCAGNGGAGCAAAGTGGCAGGAACTGTGTGTTCTTAGGAAGAAAGACAGGATATGAATAGCAGGCAATACGATTGCTCCCTTCACTCTATCCCCCAACTTCTACATTTCTTTTGGAATGTAAAATAACGTTGACAAGCAAGCCAACTTTGGATATGCCGAGGTATTTTTAGATTTTTCTGCCATTCAAATTCAGGAACTACACTCCCCACCCCCACCCCCCCGCCGCCCCCCCCCCCCCCCCCCCCCCCCCCCCCCCCCCCCCCCCCCCCCCCCCCCCCCCCCCCCCCCCCCCCCGTCATGCCCCCCATGGTCACACCCCACCACCTCCCACAGTCTGCCCCCCCACCCCCCCACCCCCCACCCCCGTCTCCATCACACATTCTTTAGGAGACTATCACACTACACACACAGGATCTGGCCTTGCCAATCAACCTCTGGGCACTTCAAACTTTTTCATGGTGACTAGGTTCAAAAATCTTTGTTCATTTGTTTTTTGAGAAGAAGCTCAGCATGTAGCCCAGGCTGGCCCTGAATTCATGATCTTCCTACTTCAGTCTCCTGAGCGCTAGGATTCCAGGGGTTGTACTCGGTTTCCTAGGATCAAATCTCCCCACCCCACCCCAGCCCTGCCAGGGGAAGATGTTGAGACATGGTCTCACTAGCCCAGGCTGGCCTCAAAACTCCTACTCTTTCTATTTGCTTCCATGTGCTGAGATTACAGACATGCAACACCATGTCTGGTCTAGGTTCAGACAACCTCTGTAAAAATCACTGGTTCTTTTCAAGCCTTAGTATCCTACCTGTAAAACAGGCTAATGGCGGGACCTACTTTCCGGGATTATGGGAAGAATTATGCTCAGATATTACCAGGATATCAGCAGATATTTAAGCAATCGCATGTAGTGCCTTGACTGTCACCATTCCTGAGACTGGCTCAAGGGCAGCCCATTCTTTTTGTCCCAAGGTGTGGGTGACTGCCTGGGCCTCTACAGAGTCTGCAGGCTGCTAGCGCTGGCTGGGGACAGAGACATGAATGAAGCTGCTTGCGGCCACAGAGTGAGAACCACTCTTTTAACTAGTGCTTTCTTCCAAAGGACTCCCCATGTGCAGTGTGCGGCCATGGGGCTGCTCAGGTGAGGCCTCAGCTTTCATCCAGGGAGCAGGGACTGAAGTGTAAAACACAGCAGGCAGCCTGCAGTCCACAGGGACAGGGCCTGCTCCGCCCCTGTGGGGTACTGGCCTCCATTAATACACAGTGCCAGTGTACTGGGCTCAAGCAAGGCCTCAGGGCTTTCATACAAGGCTGCTGTTGCTAGTCCTTGCTTTGCCCTTCTGTGAATGACCCCCACCCAAAAGAACACAACCACTCACGGCTGACCCCCACTCTACCACTGGCCAAGACCCAGGACAGACCAGAGTGGAGAACACAGGTGTCTCTGGCTAGAAGGACGGGTCACCAGGCACCCCCTCCCATTGCGGCCGTTCTGTCCTAACATCTGGCCCACCCCTGCTCGTCTCAGGGAGGCTCTCTCCAGCGACGCTCAGAACCCTTTCAGAATTCCAGACGCGTGATTTCTTCATTCACCCATTTCAATCAATTCCAAGTGATGATGATGATGATAAATGATGGGTTATCGAGCAAGCTCCTGTTCTGCCAAGTTGCTGTGTCCATGAAAACTCCAAGCACATCTCTCAGCAGGGAGGGAGTCAGCCTAGGAGGCTCAAGGCCTCTGCTAAGAGTCCTTGGAACAGTGGGCTTCAGTACCAGAACATCAGGTTTTCAGAAGGGAAGTGGAGGCTGGGAGAGATTAAGATCCGTGCTCAGAGTGGCTACGTTGTTATCTAAGCAGAGCTTGGACCTTATCCAGGAGAGTTCTGGAATGTGGGGTGAGCAGAGTGGGGACCTCCTTCCCCAGAGGTGAAACAGACAGCTCAGACCATCCTCTGCACACAGGACTCACAGGGGAGGAGAGTCCTCACAGGCACTGTACTCTAGAGGGTGTGCACAACCACACCACCCTGGGAGCCCCTTGTCACCAAGGGCCTCCAACCGGCTATATATCTCCTACAGTCCTGAGCCCAGACCTAGAGAACAGTGAGTACTCAGTCAAGAGCATGCCCCTCCCCTACCCTCAGTGTCCTTCCACCCAGCCCAGCCTTCCTCTCCTCCCCTTCCTGTAAGCAGACCCTGGGTCACTGCAGACGAGTAAACGACCTGGCATACCTCTGTCTCCCTTTATCTGTCCAACCTGCAACTCTGAGATGGTGCTCGGAATGCAGGCAGAATGCCAAGGATCCATGCTGGGCAGAACCCAGCTATACCCATGCCAGATTTTAAAAGTCCAAACCCAAACAGGGACGCTTCGGGAGGGAGGCTGTTTTCACAGATGTCTCCTTCAATTCCATTCTAGGGCTCTGTCGAAATGCCAAGAACACATCTAAATAAGCAAAACAGAAAAGGCAGGGGAAGATCCCAGCCAGAGAGTGCCACCTCTGGAACCCCAGAGAAGAGAGACGCTGGGCACACAGCAGGCAAGTGCAGGAGCAGGGTGGCAAGAGACCTATTTCCTAAGTGCATGGGTAAAAGCAATAGGACCCACATGGTACAAACGGGAACCAAGGTCCAGAGGGTGGTCAGATTTGTCTAGAATAACCAAGCACAATACCTAGGTCTCCTCAGTTCCTTCCAACTTCAGCACCATGCTTCTAGACTCCCCCAGGAAGCGGTACTTCTTTTGTCCAGGCCTCCTCAGCCTTGCACAGGAAACATAAGGGGCTAGGGTGAGTGAGCGCTTGCCAGTGCGGCACCTGCTAGTCCTAGGAAGTTAAGACCAGTGACCAGCCGGGTTGCCTGGATCTCCCAGGCTTGGCACTCCATGCCAAAGAATGTGCTGGCTCTGCCCATGTCCTCCGCATGTGCCATTCCTCCGAACCTCCTCCACCATCAAAGGTGACCAAAGCTGGGGAATGACTCAATGAAGTGACAGGCATGGTCACAGGAGAAAGAGAAGAGGAATTTTAAGCTGGGATCGGAAGCTGCAGCCTTTCTGATGGCCTGCCCACAGATCACCCTCTGACCTATGCCAGTGTTCCCTTAAACATGAAAGATCTTCATAGTCCCCCTTGTCAGCAGAACAAAGGACCACAGGCCATGAGGTCCTCAAACGAGACTAGGATATTCAAGAATAAACTCTTGTCTCAAAATACTGAGTAGCCAAGAAATTTGTAATCCAGCGTGGAGGAGGCAGAGGATCTCGGGTTGGAGGCCAGCCTGGGCTACAGAATGAGACCCTGTCTCAAACCAACATCCTGGCCAGAAAACCGCACATAAACACATTCTCGCATGGAGAAATATACAAGCCTGAAACCATATTCAAGCTCAAGGACAAGCATGGCAACAATGCCCACACAAAAGGCACACCCACAAGAAAGGTTTTATATGTTTTATATGTGTCTCTCCAGCACCACCGTACCCACAGATGCGCGTGCAAATACACAAGACAAAGACACACACACACACACCATGCAAATCAAGAGAGCACAGAAACGAGCCCAGACACACACACAGGCTCAGCAGGTAACACGTAGCCACAAATGACACTGCTGCCACGCCAGTCACCAGGGAAAGAAGGGGAAGTGGCCCTGAAGACCCAGCTTAGTTCTGCCACTGACATTTTCTCCCTGCCCTGTGTGGGAGGCTTCATTTTGGGGTGTCTCTGAGCACACCCCATTTATTCATTTTTACAGGGCCTCGATGTGCGGCTCTCAGGGTTTTGTAAAGAGCAACAAAGTCCTGCCCCAAACATGTCCTTCTGCCCTAAATTTAACACACTCACAAGTCCCCATGTGGCAAAACACCAAGAACAGTCCTGCCAAATCCGAGATCTGCCTTCCATCTCCCTGAAAAAGTGGGGCGTAGAAGACAATATTCTTCAGGGTCACGCTGCCTAAGCCAGTGGCTGGACATCATGGCTGCTTCCCTGCCTGTAAAAGGGAAAATAACTATAAAAACGCAGTGTCTGTGAGGACAACGGGATCCCGCAGGAGAGTCCACTCTACTGCAGCATGAGAGCCTCTTGCCCACTATCTTCACCATGGCCTCCACTTCCCCTGACCTTGCTTTTATTGCTCTCTCTGACCAGCAAAGACTCCAAAAGGGCTATCTGAAATGGAAGCCCCTTTGCCTGGAGAACCCAGCTCCTCCTTTTAGGTCCCTGAGGTGGCATCCCCAGTGCCCTCAGTCTTGGTCAGGTCCCTCTGTGGACATTTTCAATTCAAATGAATATCTTTAAAGCCTCCCAGCCACACTGGACTGCAAAACCCCAGATCAGGGGCCGTAAGCCTAGCAGGATTTCACTATTTCTGGAGTGGATTTATATCTACGACACAATCAAGATAGGGTTTCTCTGTGGCTTTGGAGCCTGTCCTGGAACTAGTTCTTGTAGACCAGGCTGGCCTCGAACTCACAGAGATCCACCTGCCTCTGCCTCCCAAGTGCTGGGATTAAAGACGTGCACCACTGCCTGTCATAAGAAGACTTTTTAAAGAAGTCCACTTAGGAGTAATCCTGGTGGGCTTACCAGAGGAGGTGGCTTTTTAGAAATACGGAAGATGGAACAGCGGGTGGGTCTACTGAGAGAGGCAAGGCCAGGGAAGCCACAGAGGGCAATGCAGGCAGACTCTGGGCTCAGGACAGCAGTGTGCGTGACTGCTTCTGGAGATCCCTGTCACTGCTGCAGGGCCCCCTGGCCTCCAACTTCCAGACTACCAGCAGGGGCTCGTGACACAGCATGAGGAAATACAAGGCAAGAGTCCCTGAAACCCTAAGGCCCGGAGAAGGCAGAGAGGGTGGTTGACACAGGAGGGAAAGGCCACATGAACATGGCCCTCTAATATTTCCCCCGGGCCTGAGCAGACATCCACAAGCGGAAATCAGGCTTGGCTGGGACACAGGGAGCAGCCAGGAAGTGGCTGACCATCCCATAAAGTACCAGGCCCACGGACATGCCTTTAGCATAAACTGGCTCAGATGCCTGAAGGCCATCACGTTCCAGGCCAGTGGTTCTCACCTTCCTAATCCTGCAACCCTTTAATTCAGTTCTTCATAACTGTAATTTTGTTATGAACTGTAAGGTAAATACCCGTGTTTTCTTAGGCAATTGGGGGTGAGGAATGTTAGACTCCCCAAAAGGGTCACAACCCACTAGCTGAGAACCATTGTTCTAGGCTGACCTTAGGCTAGCACAGGAGGAGGCTTCAGGAAGTCTATTCCACCAGGGTGCCTTCCCTTGCTTTTGGCCTCTCATCTTTGGGCCTCAGGGCTGAGATCCCATGACTAGGCCGGTCTTCCTAGTGAATCATGCCTTCCCCATCCTGTGTGAGCAAATGCTCTGGTGGAGGTGGCCCAGCAGAGTACTCAGCCTCCCTGTTCAACACACACACACACACACACACACACACACACACACACTCACAAAGACCCGTCAGGCCCTGTGCTAGAGCTTTCCATGATTCCTTTGGTCCTCACAACCCATTATGCAGATGGAAAAATAGAGGCTCAGAAAGGGCAAGAACCTCACACAGGGCCACAGCCAGGGAGCAGCAGTGCTGAGTTCAGTCTGGGCAGACCACTCCACAACCAACCATGAGGCCCTGAACACGCATGTTAGCCTTTCTGTGACTCGGTTTCCTCATTGGTCTAGAAACTAGCTGACCTGTAAACCCTTCGCTTTGGGGTATGTTCTCCCACCACACCAACAGGAATTCAATCGCTGAGAAGACAAATGAAAGAGGACCTAACCCCAAACAGTGGCTAACCCAAAGGACGGATGCTAGGCCAGATGGTGGAGCCTCCCAGACACCCTAGAGTTAGGACTAGGCCTGGAGCAAGGCAGAGAGATGTGCTAGCCAGTGGGGGAACAACAGAAACCCCAGGGGGCCTCTGCCTTGAGCAGCAAGAAAGCCAGACTGAGAGGTGTAGCTGGACCCGCAGTCGGTGTAGCTGGACCCGCAGTCGGTGCAGCAGGATTGCCAAGTGCCAGTGCCTGTCCACAGGAAAAAGTCACAGATGGGCCACTGGCCTCCACGTCAGGCAGCTAGCTGCAGGCTGCTCTGATGGGCAGTCATGGCCTCCGAAGGCTCGGAGGAACTGTGAGCAGAGTCTAGGCCTTGCCCTGCTGATGTGCTGTCGGGCTCTGGGCAACAGGTCAACCTTCCCTCTCAGAGTAGGTGGCCTCGGCGGCCTCAGGCACAGAATGGGGGACTCTCAGATTGGAGGAGGAGGCTGCTCCCCACTTCACCACTATCTAATTAATTTGCTCCCTACGCCCCCCCCCTTTCCACCAGCCCCTAGCAGGTGCCCACAGCAGGCTCTGAAGATTCCAGGAATCAGAAGCCAGTCCTGCCCTTGAGAAGGTCACCATCAGCTGTTGGAAGACGCACGTGTGGATCATTAGTGACAGAGTAAGCAGAGGAAGGACAGGAGATACTGAAGCTCCCAAGGAGATGTCTGCTCGGGAAGGCCTTTCAGAGAAAGAGTGCAGCTGCCAATAAGAGCCTCTCAAAGCAGGGGATGGAAGACCAACCTGCCCCAAGGCAGAGGCTGGGACAGGCCTGTGGGGCTCTGGATACCCGGATGTGAGGCTGGGGAAATGGATCCACCTACCCCCTAGTAGGCACCAGGGCAGGGGAGGGACATTCATGGTTCCTCTGAGATGTTCTTTAATCAACCCCACAGGCAGTTATTCATCACCATGTGTAGACTAGTGTAGGAAGCAGATGGCAGTATCAGCCACCTCCACAGAGGGCCTCCTGGCTTCAGAAGCAAATCCTACCCAAGAACTCACATGTAATTATGTCTGTAATCCAACCCTGATGCCACAGGGTCACTTTGTATTCGTAGCAGGAAACAGTGAGGAAATCAGGCTGGTTGTGTGGCTAAGCTGGTAAAGCGCTTGCCCAGCAAACACAAAGCCCTGAGTTAGATCCCCAGAACTGTATAAAGAAGGCATGATGGTATATGCCTGTCCTCTGGGCACTCAAGAGGTGGAAAAAAATCAAGAGTCCAAGGCCTGTCTAAAAAAAGAGAGGGGGCGGGGGCTGGGGAGATGCTTGTCAGTAAAGTGTACGCCACACAAGAATGAGGGCCTAAGTTCAATCCCTAGAAGCCAAGGGAGGAAAAGGAAAAGAAAGCAAGCCGGGCTCAGTGGCACATGCTGGGAAAGTAGAGAAAGGCAAGTCCCCAGGACCCGCTGGCCAGTCAGCTTACACCAGCGACCTCAGAGATCAGAGATGAGGGGAGAGGGAGAGAAGCGGAGGAAAGTTCCCAAAGTCATCTTCTGGTCTCTACACACACATGTGCACACAGGCATGGGCACCATATACACACGTGCAGCTCCACAAGAACACACAAGCACGGGCACCATATACATACATGCACCTCCAGTAGAACATGCAAGGATGAGCACCATAGACATGTGCACCTCCACAAGAACATGCAAGCATGGGCACCATATACACACACGTGCACCTCCATGAGAACACGCAAGCACGGGCACCATATACACACGTGCACCTCATGAGAACACGCAAGCACGGGCACCATATACACATGTGCACCTCCATGAGAACACGCAAGCACGGGCACCATATACACACGTGCACCCCATGAGAACACGCAAGCACGGGCACCATATACACACGTGCACCTCATGAGAACACGCAAGCACGGGCACCATATACACATGTACACCTCCATGAGAACACGCAAGCACGGGCACCATATACACACGTGCACCTCATGAGAACACGCAAGCACGGGCACCATATACACATGTGCACCTCCATGAGAACACGCAAGCACGGGCACCATATACACACGTGCACCTCATGAGAACACGCAAGCACGGGCACCATATACACACGTGCACCTCATGAGAACACGCAAGCACGGGCACCATATACACACGTGCACCTCCACAAAAACACACAAGAACGGGTACCATAGACATGTGCACCTCCAGGAGAACACATTAACACAACACACAGTGAGAAAGAAAGTAGGAAATGAAGGCATCTGAACCATGCCTCTATCCAGGTGCCTGAAAGGGCCTGCAGGGTTAAAAGGTGGGGTGCAAAGAGAAGCTCTCTCCTATGCCGGAGCGTCTGTCCTACACAGACACCTGCCGGCCCATGTGCTGTGCAAGGGAAAGTGGGGGAGGGGAGCCTTAATTCAAATGTCAGCTTTGACCCCCCTTTGACTGTGTGATCTCCAAGCAACACACCTCCCCTCTGTGAGCTTGAGAGTCCTCGTCCAAATGATGACACTGGCAAGCACACATTGGCCACGCGCAGCCAGCACGGTCCATGAGGCTCTCCACATCCAGGTGCACAAGAGAGGCAGCCCGGGGGTTGGGCTTTCCCTATGTGCAGTGCAGTCATCTTGGAAAGTACAATGTGTGTGACCTGGAGTTGTAAGGAGGAAACGAACAGACCTGCAGAGTGCCAGGAACAGCCACATTGAGCTTGGGACCCAGTCACGACTTGACTTGTCATCTACCTCCCTAGAATGCCGTCCTACTCCCTCCCAAAGCAGTGGAGATACTAAGGGACCCAAGGAGCCGGGGTAACAGTTCAGGCTGCGCCCTAACCCTTCCTGTCAGCTTACATACCAGCCTGTCACCCTGAGCCTCTCCTGATTCAAGTCCCCAAACCATGGCCCTCCAATGGCCCCAAGGGGACAGCTGTCTGAACAACCCAGCCCAAGCCAGCTCAGCCACACATACCATCCCCCAGCTGTTATTAGCCAATCCCTGGCCAGTGTTGTCACCCACACCTCACCCAGCAGCTTTCAAAACCTAATGGCTCCTTGTGGCCAGGGATACAACTAGGACCTCAGCTCTTGCTGAGAGTAGCCACCCAGATGTCCACTCGCTGCCCTCTGCTGCCCCCAACTGGTGGGAAAACACCCTGCAGACTGGTCAGCTCTGGCCAGCTCTGGCCCCTCAGAACACTTGTTCTGGTTCCCCAAGCGCTCATCCCTTCCCCTCTCTCCACCTCCTGGTCCCAGCTGGGCCTCGGGAGCTGTCAGTGATGACGCTTTGGGACAGTGTGAAGTAGAAGGATAGGCCCTACTACCGTGGGCTCTGGGGAAAGTGTGGAAAGGGTTGCCCTGAAACAGCAGGCAGCAGGAGGTGGATGCTGGCTGACCGCCTACCTGTATGGTTTGGAGCCCTCACAGCTGCCCAGTTTGCAGATGAGGAAAGAGGTCTGGAGATGAGCAACTTGCCCACAGAGGGGAGCAGCGGTCAAGATTCAAATCTGCTCCCTCCCAGGTGGTCTGTTGAGAAGTCAGCACTACCTCCCCGGAGCTCATGAGAAGAGAGAAAAGCACTCCTGGCTCTTCAAGCCAGCCACTGCTCCCAGCACTCCAGCCTGAGTGAGGGACACAGGCCAGGAAATAGCCACTCACACCTCAGTGGTTACCAGAGAGGGAACAAGGGACACTCTAGAAGGTTCTAGAGCTGAAAAGAAGGGGTAGGGGCCTCTCCTTATCCCCCTCCCTATCCATGCTACCAAGGCTGGGCCAGTCGTCTCCAGGACTGAGCAAGCAGACGCCCACGAGGACACCTAAGCTCAGGGGATCAAGGGTCAGATGAGAATAGCAGTTGGCTTGCCCCCGACCCATCCTGAATCCCCCATCTGCCCAGGTCTCTGTCTACTGATGAAACTCCTGGCTCTCAGCCTGAGCACGAATCCGGACAGTCTTGTCCACCTCATGTGCCAGGGCTCCATGCTTATTCAGACAAGAGGCCTTTACCATCCTTCAGCCCTGGCCCATCCTGAACAGCTCCTGCATCTGGCGCTCTGATGGAATCCCACCTGAACATACTGTCTCTGGGAAAGAGCCTCCTGCAGAAAGCACACCAGCAAGAACGGCACTCGCCAGCCAGGTCATCCACCCTCTGCATATCTGTTTTTGGGAGAAAGATGTTTCACGCACGGGGAAGGCACACAGGAATGGGGTGAGGACTGAGCAGCTGAAACCCTCTGGGTACCCAGAGGCGTCCAACCTTAGCCATTGCCCCCTGTAGCTCCTGAGGCGTCAGCGCTCCCACTAGAGCCCCTCCTGTCAGGACCACTGGTATGTCCTTGTTTGGTTAGATCTTCCTCTAAACCAACTATTATCTCCTTTCTTGAAAAACTCCTACATGTCTCGGAAAGCCCAGTTTTAAAGGTCCCCACTGTAAGAATTTCCCTGCCTCCCTCAGCCAGAGAACTCTTATCCTGGGCTCCCACAGCTCACCCAGCGTACCTGTCACTGCATCAGAAACACAGAGGTTATGAACAACCCCCCAACCCCCCTCTGGTAGAAGTGAACCACGGCAAAGAGCCGAAGGCCTGCTTCCAGAGTTCATCTGCAGCTTCTGCAGCCCCCTGAGCCTCCCCTCTGACACTTCTTCTCCATTTTACAGCCCTGAGACCTAATTTCAGCCAAAGCTTCAAGCATCTCTACTCTCAGCTTCCCAAGGAGGGATCAACTGGCTGTCAAGTTTCCCACAGCCTCCGCAACCTCACACTCCAGTCGTGGGACTCCTCAAGGTCAACAGCCTAGGGGGATGGAGGAAGGAGGAAGGACTCAGCCCACACCTAGGGATGGCAAAGGCTAAGGGGCCTTCCAGGGAACCATGGCTGTCAGCACCTCCGGGTCTCCCAATAACCTGATTCCTGGGAACACATGAGGGGACTGTGGCCCAGGAGGGGTTGGCCAACAGGCCTGCTGATCCAGGGCCCCACATCCTGCATGTTCTTTCCTCTCATTGTCTCCCACTTCCCAATAACCTGGGTCAGAGAAGACAGCCCTGGGTGTGAAACCCAGAGAAACAGGTCACCTACCCTCAGCCCCTCCCCCATCGGCTCTTTACACACAGCCCCATGCTCACTGCCTCCTGATGGTGGAAGGTGCACTTGAGCTGGAAGGATCTCCAACTCCTCCAAATCTCAAAGTTGGTACCAGGCCTTAAAGCCACATCAGAATCCAGACCACAAGAGCCATCAACTTCATTTCACAGCAAGAAAAAACAGGCTCTCCCAAGTCCTCCTGTCTAAGAGGCTGCGGTGGGGCTAGCACTGGGCCACCTGTGCCCTATGAAATGGGGACAACCTCTCACAGAAGGGTTGGGAGCCCTGGGAAGGAGCAAACAACCCAACCTCAGAAACACTTTCAGCTGGGTGGGACCTCTGTCGGATCCAGTCCTCTCCCACAGGGCACCTTCTGTGAGAGATGGTGACATCCCGTCACCGGGGCTTGCGATGGCAGCAACAGTGGCAGATTCATTACGGCCTGTGGTATCTCCCCTGCATCCCCCAGGCAAAGTCATGTTCCTCAGGCTCCCTCAGGGTCTACAGGGAGCAGCAGCAAGCTGCAGACGGCAGATGCAAACTTGGGAAAGAATAAGTGCTCGGGAATGGGGGTGAGGAGGTCCTCCCCCCAGGACCTCAAACGCCATGCTTTCCGTCCTCTAGCCCAGCTCTCCCCAGCCTCCACTAATTTCCAGAAAGGGAACTGCAATTGGGACCGTGGATCTAACGGATGAATATGACTGGTCGCAGCACATCTCATCCGTTAAGTACCTGCCACAGGGCAGGTTACTGGCAGAGGTTCTGAAAGGCTGTGTGGCTAACCAGGTCACGTCATAACTCAGTGCTAGGATTTGAACCCAGATCTAAATACCCAAGCACCTGCAGGCACCCAGACCAAGAGTCTCCACTCACAACCCTGTCCTCAAAAACTACAGAAACAAAGGACCAAAATGCCTAAGGTCAAGAAAGTGACGTGGCCAACAGCCCTACCAGTGCTTGCCTGTCAATCAGGGGCTTTGTGACACTGAGACAATGACTTTGACCCCTGGGTTCCTCAGGAGGTGGATGGACAAACGGCCCATGAGCATGCCCCTGCACTGTGCAAACCCCACCCGAGTCCAGCAGCCTGAGTGGGTTCTGAGTACTGGAGCTGGCGCTGACTTCCATCCTCAGGTGGCGTCTGCCCCGGGAACAGTGAAGACACAACAGGAAAAATGCCAATCCCAGCAAGCAATTACCAAGCCATGGATCACAGCAGCGTGGAGTACGATGGTGCACACACTGGAGCCACAAACAGAGGAAGTGACTGGCCATGGGATGCCCATGACACTCCTGCACCTAGTCCTGGAAGTCGCAATCAAGTCCTGGGGCCCAAGGTTCTCACTCATCGGCCTGAGCTTGAGGGAATGACTTACCTACCCCACTGGGCCTCAGTTCCCTCCTGTGTAACAGATCAATATCAACGCTGCCTGAAGGATTGCGGGTCAGGGGTGTAGGACAGCGGGCACAGTGCCTGGCACACAATATGATAGTGCCAGCCACACAGTAGATATGCCATCAGTGGCAGGGCCATGGTGATGCCAATCATTGTTCCAAGGTCCTGAAAAGTTCATCTTGCCCACAGTAGTCCTCATATGGAGGGGTGCATCTAGTTCTTGCTCCAGTGGAGCCTCCAGAAACCATTTGTTACATCTAGAGGTGTAAACAGTCCCTCAACAGAGACTTTTCTTCCCGGCCAGAGGCTGACCCTCAGCCCTGACTCTGACTACCTCTTAGGGAAGTACATTCAAGGTGCATACCCAGGTCCTGCAATCCTGAGAGGACCCCAGAACCTAGTTTCATAGCATTCACACAAGCAGGAAGGCCCTGGGAAGACTGTCCCTTCAGCCTGGTACCCAAGGTGCCACATGGCCAGCCTCACCTCCTACCCGGTTATCTAACCCCGATCGCCAAGCAGAGCAGCAGCAGTGGAGTGTAAGCCCACACCTTTGCCACAGTCACCCCTACCTAAGCCCTCCCACCGCCACTGCCACCACCACCACCACCATCACCACCTAGCCAATTTCTGGGCCTAAGACAACTCTCCCACCCCCTAGAACAGTCATATCAGCTCCCCTGAAGCCCAAGACACAGCAGCTCTTGGCAAGAATACAAACCAGTGAGTCCAAGACTCACCCACCACGCATTGACTTTGACAATCTTACCACTAGGCCTGTCTCTAGATGGTGTCTGGCACAGAACGAGTACACGGGAAAACTTGCTGAATGAATGACGGATGGACGGATGGATGGATGGATGGATGGATGGATGGATGATCGATCCAAGGCTCACACCTCCATCTCTGACCCAGACTGGAGGGCACTGGGGAAGACAGCGTGCCAGGTGCCTGCCACAGCACAGTAGAGAGCAAGCACAGTCATGCCCGCTGTGGAAGCGGCTCTGTGCAAATGTGTGTTTGAGTGCAGAGACTAAGAATACATGGAGCCGGGCACAGTGGCGCTCAGCTTTAATCCCAGCTCTTGGAAGGCAGAGGTAGGTGGCTCTCTGTGAGTCTGTGGCCAGCCTGATCTATAGAGCGAGTTCCAGACCAGCCAAGGCTACATAGTAAGACTCTAGCTCAGAAGGAAAAAGAAAGAGAGGGAGAGAGAGAGAGAGAGAGAATGAATATATAGGAGTGAGAGACATTGAACATCACTGAGGTCCATTTCTGTGAAGTCATTTAGAGGTTTTGATGTGTACATATGTGTGAAAACCCATGCATCCATGTGTGTGCATGCTGGGGCATGTACACAAGAGTGTGCACTTGTGTACAGGCCACAGAAAAATTCTTCAGAGTAACATACACTCTTTTTGAAACAGTCACTAAGTAGGCTAGGCTGTCCGGCCAGCGAGTCTTGGGGACCTGCCTGTACCCGCCTCCCATCTCTGTGATTACACGTTCTTGTGATTACACAGCACCCGAAACATTTTTTTTTAAACATGGGCTCTAGGGATTGGACTTAGGTTCTTAGGTCTTCAAGGGAAGCATTTTATTGACTGAGTCCTCTCATCTCTCCAGCCCTCATTTAGGTTGGTGAAAAAGAAAAAAAAATGTCGGCTATTTAAACTGAACAGCTAACGGAACACATGCTGTGTCTGGGTCAATTTTAAGGCGTTATCAGTTGAAGAATACAGAATTCTTTTCTTACCTGTCAAGACAGAATCAGATTATGACATGCCCTGGACTGTTCTATGACAGACACCAAACACAGATGTGCATCTTAAGGGCAGAGGGCAGTGTGCACGTGTCAAGGGCTCTAATCCAGTCCAGCCTGTTCTGCCAGCCGTGGTGGCCTCCTAGGCTGTCCTCCACCTGCCCCCTCCCTCAAAGAATGGAACCCCATGTGGCCCCAGAGAACAGGGAGCCGCCAGGGGATTGGATACCTAGAGCAAGAGAGGCTGGATGCTCTCCCGGTCCATGAGGCTCCAGGAAGGGGGATGCGGGGTCGCAGAGTAGCCCTGCAGGGCGAGGTGGTGATGGTGGTGGCAGTGGCTGTGGTGACGCAGAGATAGTTACCGTGACCCGGAACGGGGTTGCAGCCGAGGGCTCCATGCTGGTGCTTTTCTCTGACAGGCTGCCGGGAAGGCTGCGCCGGGAGCCCGGCCTTTCTTGGGGTGATTCTGTGGAAGAAGGAAGGGGAGTTTAAAATTCAAAAGTTCTGAGATGCCGAGGCTTCTGCTAACCTCTACATCCTAACACTACACAAAAGACACATTGAGAAAAGGTGTAGCAGTGTGCCCTCCCCGCTAAAGACAGGACGACTGCACACCAGGCAAGTAGCTACACTCCTATGAGTACACCCAAAAGGATCAGAACACAGACTTGAATACTTGTATGAAATTTTGACACCAGCGATATTCACAACAGGCACGTGACAAACACAGTTCATCTGCCCATCCACAGATATAGAATGGACACCGTGAAACACAGTTTACATGATGTGACTGAACCCTGAAAACATCTGCCAAGTGACGGAAACCAGAAACCAAAGTGTAGGGAGGTAAGGCCTACAAGGCGGAGAGATGAGCTAACCTGAGGGCCTAGCAACAAACGCTGTCAGAAGTCCAGATGGTGCCTAGCCAATGAAGGGTGACCACGCAATGTCAACAGATAGAAATGACCTGGGTGCTGGGAGGAGGGTGTATAAGGCTCTACCCATTGCTGAATAAAAGGGTCTGCTGTTTGCCCCCCACCTGACCCCCCGAGTCTGCACCACTGATTCCATGCCTTCTCATTCCCTCCCCGGAAGGAGCCACTAGGACCCAGAAACACCAACAATGGGAGATACCTACAATGGACAAATCTATAGCCACAAAGTAGGTCAAAGGTTACCCAGGACTGTTGGGAAGGGGTGAGGGTTATGACTTACTGGTGTAGGGTTTCTGTGTAGGAAGATGAAAAGGTTTCACAAATGGAGAGTTGTACAACTGCACATTTGTACACTTACAAACGATTAAAATGAAGCCGGGAAGATTGCTCAGTTTGGTCAAGTGCTTCATGCACAAGCTTGAGGACCTGAGTTCAGAGCCCCAGTGTCCACAGGTACGTCAGGGGCTACAATCTGGTGCTGGGGAGACAAAGACAAAGCGATCCCGGAAGCTTGCTGGCCAGACAGTGTAACCGTGTGTGAGCTCTGAGTTCAGTGTGAGCCCTGAGCTCCAAAAGCCAGGATGGAAGAGAGAGAATGGCAAATTGCACGCATTTACTACAATTGCAATTTATTTGAGACAAGGTTTCATGTAGCCCTGGGTGGCCTTGAATTTGCCACCAAATTCTAGGATGACTTTTAACTCCTCAGCTGTCTACCTCCATTTCCCGAGTGTCGAGCTCCTACAGTTTTTTAAATGGTTTACTGCTGTCATGTGTATGGGGGTTTTGCCTACACTTTATGTGTGTGTACCACATGTATGCCTGGTACCCATGGAGGCCAGGAAAGACAATGGATCCCAGGAGTTAAAGGCAGTTAGTTAAGAGTGCTGGGAACCAAACCAGGGACCTCTGTAAGAGCAGCAAGTGCTCTTAATCACTGAGCCATCTCTCCAGCCCCTCACAATTATTTTTGTTGTTGTATTGTTGGTTATTCATTTTTAATTTCTGGAGACAGGGTTTCTCTATAACAGCTCTGGTTGATCTGGAACTTGCTCTATAAACCTGGTTGGCCTTGAACTCACAGAGATCCACCTGCCTCTGCCTTCCTAGTGCTAGGATAAAGGTATGTGCCACAGTTGTTTTTTAAATGCTCCTAAGTCTGTACTCAGTGCTACTTGTGCGTACTGAGCAAGCTCCCTGTCGCAAGAGGATTATCAGCCGACATATCACTGAACCTTTCCCTACAATGGCATATTAAATGGGAGACTAGATGGCTAGCCTCCACAGTCCCTTCAATCAAGATCATCTGTGACCTCTGTCCTCCAACTTGGGCTTTCCTTTCCTGAAGTTTTAAGGTTGGGAGGCCTGCAGGATCGGGCAGTAACAGAGTTGAGAAGGCAGAGGCTACACAGCTCCAGTGGGGACGGCTGAGGAGACAGGGATGGTGGGGCAATGAGGCTATGACTTATTTCTAAACTGTGAAATATTCAGGTTGGTAAATGGTGACACCTGGGAGTGGTGGAGGACAAGACACGCCTCAGCCAGGCCTGCACATGCCTACTTGAGGCCTGCGTCAGCTTAAGCCAACTGCTTCTCGCCCATTCCCTCAGAATATAGAAAATATAGTTGCTGCCTGTTTGCCTGCGCTGGTATGGCCCACCACAGACTCCTCCAGGTTTATCCAGTAGCCGACTATCCTGACAGTTTGAAGGAGATCCTTGGTAACACCTCTGCCTGTCGTGTTGACTCCTCTGGCAATGGCTGAATCTGTCCCTTGCTGAGAAGGTCACTGCTGTGTGTGTGTGTGTGTGTGTGTGTGTGTGTGTGTGAG